>NC_057798.1:325266882-325566882 GCF_018294505.1 Triticum aestivum
TTTCATGGTGCTCCTAGATGTTTTCAACGTATGCAAGTATATATAGACGAAGGAAGTCGTCCAGGGGAGCCACGACAGGCCCACGAGGGTGGGAAGCGTGCCCACCCCCCTAGGGCGTGCCTCACTGCCTCGTGGCTTCCTTGTCTGCTTCTTGACGTCCACTCCAAGTCTCCTGGATTGCATTTGTTCCAAACATATCTCTCCCGAATCATTCCGTTTGGACTTTGTTTGATATTCCTTTTCTTCGAAACACTAAAATAGGCAAAAAAAATGGAGCAATTTGGGATGGGCCTCCAGTTAATAGGTTAGTCCCAAAAATGGTATAAAAGTGTATAGTAAAGCCCATAAACATCCAAAATGGGTAATATAATAGCATGGAACAATAAAAAATTGTTGATACGTTGGAGATGTATCACTCGTCAACTTCTCCAAAAAGGCGTACAAGCCAAAGCATGAGCACATGGAGGCATACCTTGAAGAGGTATGCAAAATTGAACGATTCTTGGGCTAGGAATTGCAGCATGTGTCGCGTGGCACGAACAAGGAGGCAGACGACATCGCCAAGAGGGCATCCCAGCGTCACCCTCAGGAGCCTGGCGTCTAAGAGGAGTGACTCTTCAAGCCGTCAGCAGCTCCCCCCACTGCGGGACCGACTCTGCCTCGGCAGGAGCCACCCCGGCACCTTCGGCATTCTCGGCCTGACCTTGGGAGCCCGCCTGCTTCTCGCGCTCGAGCCTTAGGAGGGGTGGTGGACCGAAGAATTCAAGGCATACCTACTCTGTGGCACCTTGCCGATAGAGGAAGACGCAGAGCGTGTGGCCCGCCAGGCCACCTCGCACTGCATCCGGGACAATGAGCTCTACCGAAAGCGCCCAAACGAGTTTCTCTATGATGCATCTCTAGGCAGCAGGGTGCGAGCTGCTAGCCGACTTACATTGCGGGGACTGCGGGGATCACTCCTCATCGCGCACCCTCATGGGCAAGGTGTTCTGCAGCGGATTCTACTAGCCCACTATGCTCAATGATGCAACTAAATTGGCGAGACCTTGCGAGGCCTGTTATTTCCATGCTAAGCAGATCCACTAGCTCGCAGGGCCTCCAGACCATACCGCTCTCATGGTCGTTCATGGTCTGGGGGTTGGACATCCTAGGCCCATTCCCCCGAGCGCCCCGGGGCTACCACTACCTCTACGTCGTCATCGACAAGTTCACCAAGTGGGCGGAGGTGGAAGCCATCCACACCATCCCGGCTGGCTCGGCCGTCAAGTTCATCAAGGGCCTCATGAGCCATTTCGTGGTTCCCGACCGCATCATCACTGACAATGGCTCTCAGTTCACGAGCAACCTTTTCAAAACATATTGTGCTAAACTTGGAACGCATGTATTCTATGCTTCGGTGGCACAACCATGGAGCAATGGCCAGGCCGAGAATGCCAATGCGGAGGTCCTGAGGGGCCTCAAGGCGAGGAGCTTCAAGAAAAAACTAGAGGCCTGCGGCAGGGGCTAGCTCGATGAGCTGCAATCCGTGTTGTGGTCCATCCGCACCACCGTGACCAAGCCCACGGCATCTCGGGTAGGGGGTCCCGAACTGTGCGTCTAGGCGGATGGTAACAGGAGACAAGGGACATGATGTTTTTACCCAGGTTCGGGCCCTCTCGATAGAGGTAAAACCCTACTCCTGCTTGATTGATATTGATGATATGGGTAGTACAAGAGTAGATCTACCACGAGATCAGAGAGGCTAAACCCTAGAAGCTAGCCTATGGTATGATTGTTGTTCGTCCTACGGACTAAAACCCTCCGGTTTATATAGGCACCGAAGAGGGTTAGGGTTACACAGAGTCGGTTACAATGGTCTACCTTGTGCCCCGTTCTCAAGAGGGGTCAATATATCAAGTGGGTGGAGCCAAACTATGGAGCATCGCCGGGACCGGATATCTATCCGGAACCCTGAAGAAGGCGTCCGAAGACTGGCCTTCAGAATGGTTTTATATAGAAGACGTCCCCTTGCTGGACCCTGTTCGGATCGGCCTCCCTGAGTTCAATAACGCTCCCTTGAAGAAACTCCTAAGCTGGTGTCCACGGAGCCCTCAGAAGGAAGATGACAGGGATGTCCTTTACCCGATGAGCCGAATAAGGTTGTTAGCTCATTCCAGACTGACCATGATCGGGGTCATGGCCACATGCATTATGCGGGGGGTGCAGCCGCTCCAGTATAGAGGCCACCCCATGTGGGATTTCAACGAGGAGGATGATGCCACCTGATGCGGCCGTAAGGGGCCGGGATCGGTCATCGATCTGATGAAGATCTTGTCCGCATTGTACAAGGGAGAAGAGGAGGAATTTCTCCGCGTCAATCCACAGGACGGATTTTCTATGTACAATCCTCCAAGCTGGGTAAACGGACATTTATTTTTGCCTATCCGATCCATACTCCCATAGTCAAGTATCTCATTTTGTGATTTGGGCGCAGGAACTGCGACAGGTCATAATAAACAGCCCGCCTCCACAACCCGAGGATCCGGAACGGTTCCTCAATCCGACCTCCCAGGAGGATCCGGACATATCGGTGGAGCTGATCGATGCGGTATTTCACCAACTGAGCATCGATAATGCCTTGGTCGCCATTACGGCCGATTACCCCGGAATACTTCCAGCCTCGTAGGTAACTGAGACCGAAGTCCCAATACTTTGAGAATGACCCATCCATGCTTGTTTTTGATCACCGTATACCAATGGTGTTTCGCAGGGGAAGTCCTTGAGACGGAATGCCGAGCCTGCGACGGCCAGTCAACAAGGGACAGCAAGGCCCAACAGGCTAAAAAGAAGTGCAGTCCAGGTTGAAACGCTGGTGCAATGGTATGGCGTGTCATCTTAATCCCAGGTTTTATTCCCGGGAGGGATACTAACGCTCGTGCTTTTTCAGGAAGAAGAGCACTCGCCGAACTATATCCGGAGAGGTTGCCAATCAATCCTCCGCTCGCCATGCTCCAAAGCCAGGTCCAGAAGCGGAGCTGAACACGAGGCGTGCATTGGATCCTCCTCCGACAGAGGATGCCGATAGGTTATATGCCACCAATTCCGAGGTGGAGAGTGCCATGAATCACAGGCGTCGCCGGACAGTTCTTCGTGACGCATGTTTCTCCCCCGAGGCATTGGATGCCTTCAATTCGGGAGATGCGCACCTCCGTGCCTCTCAAAATGGTCTAGCCAGAGCCACGGAACAGTATGTAAAAGACATACGGGTAAGAAAATTTGACAGTTATATATGCCAGTAGCCCCCGAGACTTGAAATAGTTAGAATAACTGATTTAAGGATCATTTATTGTGCAGGATCTTACAGAAAAGAATACCCAACTATCCCAGGAGCTGGAAGAGTGCAAAGCCCAACTTGAGGCCGCACTAGCCGCAGCGGGGGAAGCCAAAGAGCCCCTCTGGTAATATATCCTTCAAAAGATAATTAATTTGTGAAGTGCGGTGTGTGTATAAGTCTACAATGATATTGCAGATGGCGCCAGGATAGATCCGGATAAGCAACAGCTCATGCGCTGGTTAAAGGCCGGCGAGAATGTGCTTACAAGGGTGAGGCAAGAGAAAAATAATCTCCAAGATGCCAACACCCAGTTGGGTGAGGAACTAAAGGATGTTCGTGCCCAGCTGTCTGACTCCGTTAAGGAGAATCGGCGGCTTCGATGCGGCATTTTTAGTAAGTGCTTGAACGAACTTTGAAAAAGAGTTCGGCGAGGAAGTCGACTTACAGAGGTATGTCTGTAGGTATGCTCACAGGCTGTCCTGAAGAGAAATGCCTGGTTCTACGGGTGACCTTCTTCCCGAGCTCTTGCAACTACACGAACGAGTTTGGCAGGTGATGAAAGGCATCGCCCAGGCCTTGTGGCCACCTGTCTCCCTGCCCGAAGGCCTTGGAGAGCTTGTAGAGAGGCTTCAGGGAGCACGGCGGCACTTCCAATTATGGAAGATATCGGCCTGCCGTCAAGGCGCCGGGGAGGCCTGGGCCATGGTGAAGACACGGTACACGAAGGCTGACCCAAACCACATGGCCGAGGTCAGACCTGTGGGACCCGATGGGAAGGAGATCCCTGTGAGCTTAGTATACGACCAAGTAGAGTTGGCCGCAAAGTATTCCCAGCAGGACTGTAAACTAGACAGCCTACTAGATGGCATTGAAGAGGAATACAATCAGTCGAATTGACTGTGTAATTTAAGATGACATGTAAAATGCCTTCTAGCCGGATTGTAGATCGTTTGTCATAGCGGACCTTTTCGCTTCAACCTCGGGACCCAATAGTCCGGAGTGTGTCCGAATATCCTCACGGTTATATAAGAACCGGGGCATGCATGGAGACCAGGCGTAGGGGTCATTAGTGTTTTATCAGACAAGTGCCCAACTAGTTATGTTATATTACATGGTTAGTAAGAAACATCTTCCAGGGAGAATAGTGGGTTCCTTTCCCTGGGAGGCATGCTCTAAAGTGCATGTCCGGACTGCGAAAAAGAAGAAAAAACATCTGGGGCAGATAAATAAAATAGGTAAGAAATCATCTTTTAGTTCACCGATCGAATATTCCCTTCAGAACGCTAGCTTTCGGCTTCACCCAGTCTGAGGTACACATCCTGCTGACCCGGCAGTAACAATCGCAGAGGTGCTCCCTTTACCACCTAGCCGAACAATCGGGAACATAGGGGTAAGCACAGGAGCTAGGCAACCCAGCTTGGCCAAAACTTAAGTCATATCGATGCATATAATGGTGAATAAAAGGTACATGCGGAAGTGTGACACATGTGTTGGGCATGAAGCCTGTATAAATAAGCTTCTGTTAAAGAAGCCCCTAGGTATAATGAGCGCGGATAGCGCGTCAAGTGTGTGCGAACAAAGCGCGAACGAGCCTTCAAAGGCTGTAAGAGAAAAAGGGGGAAGAAGGGGAGAAATGTAAGACAGCTACTGTATAAAATATAGACGGAGGAAGGAGACGAACTCAGAATTTGGCGCTAGGCGTAGAATCTTCGGAGATGGGCTGCGTTCCATGGGTTCGGCTTGAGTCAGTTATCCGATGCATTTCGCAGACGGTATGCTCCGCCGGTCAGGACTTGGTCAATGATGAAGGGACCTTCCCATTTGGGCTTGAATTTGTCCTTTTTCTTGTCCGGCAGGCGTAGAACTAACTCACCAACATTGTAAGTTTTGGCTCGTACTTCTCTGCTTTGATATCTTCGAGCCTGCTGTTGATAGAATGCGGAACGTGCTTTTGCCACGTCACGCTCCTCCTCCAAGGCGTCCAAACTGTCCTACCGATAAAGATCGGCTTCTCTTTCTTCGTACATGCACACGCGAGGGGAGTCATGAATTATATCGCAGGGCAAAACTGCCTCTGCGCCGTATACCATAAAGAATGGTGTGAATCCGGTAGTGCGATTCGGCGTGGTCCGCAGCCCCCAGAGTAAGGAGTCGAGCTCCTCTACCCAGTGTGTGTTAGATTCCTTGAGGGACCGCACTAGTCTGGGTTTGATGCTGCTCATGATTAGACCATTTGCTCGCTCGACTTGACCGTTAGTTTGAGGGTGATAGACTGAAGCATAGTCGAGCTTGATGCCCATGTTTTTGCACCAGAGTTTGACCTCGTCGGCCGTAAAGTTCGTGCCGTTATTAGTGATGATGCTATGGGGGACGCCGTAAAGGTGTACGACCCCTGATATGAAGTCTATCACCGGTCCGGATTCGGCCGTCTTAACAGGCTTGGCCTCTATCCATTTGGTGAATTTATCCACCATGACCAGTAGGTATTTTTGCTTGTGGGTTCCTCCTTTAAGGGTGTAACGCCCTGGATCCAATGCGCCAGGTGTCATTCAGTTACTCGTCGTTGTTGCCATTTCATTTTCTTGTGTGTTGCATTTTATCATGTCATCATGTGCATTTCATTTTGCATACGTGTTCGTTCCTTGCATCCGAGCCTTTTCCCCATTGTCCGTTTTGCAATCCGGCGCTCCTATGCCCTCCGGCGTCCCCCTTTTGTCTCTTGTTGTGAGTGGGTGTTATACTTTCTCGGAATGGTCCGAGGCTTGCCAAGTGGCCTTGGTATAGCACTGGTAGACCGCCTGTCAAGTTTTGTGCCATTTGGAGTTCGTTTGATACTCCAACAGTTAACCGGGTAACCGCAAAAGCCCCTTCTCTTTGCAGCCCAACACCCTTTCCAAACTGGCCCAAAACCCAGCAAACTCCCCTCCATGCTCTCGGTCGTTCAATCACGATCGTGTGGCCGAAAACCGCTCCTCATTTGGACTCTCCTAGCTCCCTCTACCTATAAATTAGCCTTCCCCTCCGAAATTTCAGGCGAAACCCTAGTTTTCTTCCTCCCCGTGCCACCGAACACGTCCGCTCCGCCGCTGGACATGTCCGCCCGCCGCCCCGACGAATCGCAGGCCGCCATGTGTCCTTGCCGGCCTCTCTCTCTCCTCCCACCGCCGCCGGCCCGCCCGAGCCCGCGTGGGGCCCGCCGAAGCCCATCGGGGCCCGGGTCGGCCCGAGCTCCTCCGCCGCCCGCGCTGCGCCCGGCCGCCGAGCCTCCCAGCCGGTGCTGCCCTGCCCCTTTCGCCGCCAGCAGCCGCCTCCGCCCCGGATCCGGCCTCCCCTCCAGCGGATCCGCCAACTCCGGCCCCCGTCGCCTCTTCTCCGGCGGAGATCCGGCGAGATCCGCTGCCGCCTCGGGATCCGTGCCGCGGTCAACCCTAATGTGCGAGGTGAAATTTTGGTCAAGTCCCCGATTATGCAATAATTTTCATGCATGTTCGTCATGCCGTATCTCTGCATCCGTAGCTCCGTTTCATGCGTGTAATATGTCAAATTGTTCGCCTCAACGAGTACATCATTTCATTCCATTACATCATATTCATTTGAGTTCATCTAGATGCCTAAATAATCGTTGTAAGAATGCTTCATGATGTTTTCTGCTGTCTGTTAACAGAACGAGCTCTTTTGTCATTTTTGTCATGATTGATGTGTGCATCCTATGAGGTTGATGTCTACATGTGTTTTGAACTATGCCATGTCTTCTTTACATAGGTGTATGCCATGTATTTTTGTGATCAATGTGGTGACTAGCACAAGCATGCAAACTAGGCATCGTGATGTTGCTGATTTTAGTCCCTGTTCTGCTGTTATTTTGATGCCATGTAAACATGATGCTACAGAGAGATCCATGCATATTTTGAGATACTTCAGTAAGGGTGTTTTGAACATGTGGTTATTGTCTATCCATTCATGCCTTTGTTGCAATTATGGAGTAGTCTAGCATGTCATTTTCGTGCTCTACTTTTGCTTCAAAATGTTTCCTGGCAGATTGTTTACATGTTATTCAATTTGGCCAAGCTTGTTGTAGTTGATCCTTGCATGCTATAGACTTGTTCTTGACTTGGTTTGTTTCACAAACATGTCTTCTTGATGATGCTATGCTTATCTTGTCATGCAATGACTTGTGGAGAGTGAATCGAGCTTGTTAAGTAGTGTACATGATGTTGCTGTTTTGCTAGGCTTAATCTGTTATTTCGTGATGCTATATAAACATGTTGCTACTAATCATTCTATGCATAATCTGGAGATGTTCTATAAACATGTTTTGATCTACATGTCATCCTCTATCTATCCATGCCCCTGGTTGCATTTTTAGCTTGCTGCAGCTTGTTCATATCTTGCTCCAAAGTTGCTTCATAATGTTGCTGCCAGCCTGTTAACATTAAGTTCAGTTGTTTCCATGTGTTTTGCTAGTGATCCATGCACCCTATGACCTTGCTATTGCCATGCTTAGCTTCACAAACATGTCTTCTTACTGTTGGGTGCCTTGCCATGCCATGTATTGCTCTGTAGTGAGTTGCACAAGCTCATCTACATGCCTTCATAATTCTGTTTCTGCCATGTTTGAATCTGTAATATAACTTGCTATGTTTACGTGGGTGCCATCATATTTTCTGATCCTTTTTGGCTTATGGTCAGTAAGGGACTTTTGATCTATGCATTTAGTAGATTCATGCCATGCCTTTGTTTGCCATGATAAGTTCCTGTAACATGTTGTTTGATAGCTCTAAACATTGCATCGTGATGTTATTTTCTGCAAAGTCTGAAATTGTTATAACTTGCAATCTTACCATGTGTGTTTGAGCATGTTCTAGTGATTTCTGGAGATAGCTCAGTGTTCATGTTTTGTTATGCTTTACCTGTACATCATGCCATGCCTTTTGTTTTCATGTTGAGGTGCTGTAGCATGTTGTTTTGATGCTTGCAATATGCCTAGTTGCTGTTTTGGACAGCTTGTCCTTTAAACTTGTTTCATGTGTGTGTGTTGAACCGTTGCTCCGTTTTGAGTGTGCTCTATATGAAACTTGCTTAGATTTGCATGTAGTTTCATATTATCATGTTGCATCCTTGTTTTGAGGTGTTTGCTTGATGTTTGGGTGCATTTTGCATCAATGCCATGTTTAACTTGTTTTGCTCATATCTTCTAGGCCGTAGCTCCGAACTAAATGAACTTTATATGTAACTTGACTAGAATCTCGTGTAGATCATCTTTGTGCATCTTAACTTGCTGTTTAACAACTTGAACATAAGGTTTATTCAGATCTGGACCAATTTCGAAATATGCATATGAGGACTTACCGGAATTGTTATATGTTGTTCCCGGCCTCATTTAAACTTGCCTTGATGTGTTGCTCTTGTTTGCATCATCTCTTGCCATGAGTAGCTTCATGTAGCTTTGTCATGCATCATGCTTGTTGTGCATCATGCCTTGTTCATGTGTGGTGTGTTTACTATGTTGTGTGCTTCTTTTCGATAGTTCCTGTTTCGTTGCGATCGTGAGGATTCGTTCGTCTACGCTTGGTTCGGCTTCATCCGTTCGTCTTCTTCATGGACTCGTTCTTCTTCCTTGCGGGATTTCAGGCAAGATGACCGCTACCCTGGATCTCACTACTATCATTGCTATGCTAGTTGCTTCGTTCTATCGCTATGCTGCGCTACCTATCACCTGTTTATCAAGCCATCCCAAATTGCCATGAACCTCTAACCTTTGACACCTTTCCTATGCAAACCGTTGTTTGGCTATGTTACCGCTTTGCTCAGCCCCTCTTATAGCGTTGCTAGTTGCAGGTGAAGTTGAAGATTTCTCCATGGTGGACAGGATTTTGGTTGGGATATCACAATATCTCTTATATTATTAATGCATCTATATACTTGGTAAAGGGTGGAAGACTCGGCCTTTTGCCTGGTGTTTTGTTCCACTCTTGCCGCCCTAGTTTCCGTCATACCGGTGTTATGTTCCCGGATTTTGCGTTCCTTACGCGGTCAGGTGATTTATGGGACCCCCTTGACAGTTCGCTTTGAATAAAACTCCTCCAGCAAGGCCCAACCTTGGTTTTACCATTTGCCTCACCACCACCTACTTTTCCCTTGGGAGTCGCTCTCTCGAGGGTCATCTTTATTATAGCCCCCCCGGGCCAGTGCTTGTCTAAGTGTTGGTCCGAACTAGAGCCCTTGCAGGGCCCCCTCAGGGAAACTTGAGGTCTGGTTTTAGTGTACGGATTGCTCATCCGGTGTTGCCCTGAGAACGAGATATGTGCAGCTCCTATCGGGATTGTCGGCGCATCGGGCGGTCTTGCTGGTCTTGTTTTACCATTGTCGAAATGTCTTGTAAACCGGGATTCCGAGTCTGATCGGGTCTTCCTGGGAGAAGGTATATCCTTCGTTGATCGCGAGAGCTTATCATGGGCTAAGTTGGGACACCCCTGCAGGGTATAATCTTTCGAAAGCCGTGCCTGCGGTTATAGGCAGATGGGAATTTGTTAATGTCCGGTTGTAGATAACTTGACACCAGATCCGAATTAAAACGCATCAACCGCGTGTGTAGCCGTGATGGTCTCTTTTCGGCGGAGTCCGGGAAGTGAACACGGTTTCTGGGTTATGTTTGACGTAAGTAGGAGTTCAGGATCACTTCTTGATCATTGCTAGCTTCACGACCGTTCCGCTTGCTCTCTTCTCGCTCTTATTTGCGTATGTTAGCCACCATATATGCTTAGTCGCTGCTGCAGCCTCACCACTTTACCCCTTCCTTTCCCTTTAAGCTTTGCTAGTCTTGATACCCATGGTAATGGGATTGCTGAGTCCTCGTGGCTCACAGATTACTACAACAACAGTTGCAGGTACAGGTTATGCGATGATCATGACGCGAGAGCGATGCTTGCTTGCGTTGAGTTCTTCTTCTGCTTCTTCGATCAGGGGATAGGTTCCAGGTCGGCAGCCTGGGCTAGCAGGGTGGATGTCGTTTGAGTTTCTGTTTGTGTTTCATCCGTAGTCGGATGATGCTCTTATGTATTGTGATGTTGTATTCGTGTGGCATTGTATGCCTTATGTATGTATCCCCATCTATTATGTAATGTTGATGTAATGATATCCACCTTGCAAAAGCGTTTCAATATGCGGGTCTATCCTTGGTGGGACCTTCGAGTTCCTTTTGGATAGGGTCGCATATTGGGCGTGACAAGTTGGTATCAGAGCCTCGACCGACCCTAGGAGCCCCCTTGATTGATCGTGTAGTTTGGCCGTTGTTGAGTCTACAAGAAAAACTGTTTTTGGAGTCTAGTTATATCGGAGAGTAGGAATTCTTTTTACTCCTCAGCCCCTTCGTCGCTCTGGTCAGGAATCTTGACGTAGGTGTTTTGAATTACTTCTCTTTCCTTTCAAACTTTCTTTAGGATCACGCAGTTGGTTTTCTGTTTGTTGTTCCTTAGCTCTTCTCATCCGGTGCATTTCTCGTCAAGTCGACTCGAGCCTCTTCATCTTTGAGTTCAATCCTCAGTTGTTTTCTTTTCCCAACCGCCCTCCCTTTTTCATCTCAGAACCGGAGTCCGTAATAGAGTATCCATTCTACTCGTGTGAAGTCTTTGCCTTCTCTCCTCAATGATTTCAACCGGCGTTTTCTCTTCAAGATATTCGTCGTTTCCCCTTCCATGTTGCCTTTGTTTTCCCGCCCTCCCACCCCTTTTCTTCCCGGAGTCTGACTCTCTCTCGACCATCTATCTCATTCGTGTGGAACCTCTTCAGTCTTTCGTCAATTGTTTCAACCGGTGAATTATCGTCTCGGTGGACATTCTTCATCTCTTTTCTTCTCCGGTGGACTCAATTCAAGTTTTTCGGGTTGATCATATTCTCTTCCTTCGATCAAGTGTTTTCCCTGCTTGTTCACCTCTCGCCAGTTTATCCTTTCGGAGTGTTCAAGACATCTCAGGAGATTCGTCTGTGTTTGAATTAATTCGACGTTGTCACCTCATTCAAATATTTAATTGTTCCGGTGCTTCATCTATCTGTTCATAAATCCTTTTCAATGGTGTTTTCTTTTCAGTGGGCCCTAACCCACAGGTCTTTTTACAGGATCTTACCTGACTCTTCTAATTCCCCCGGAGTTATTCTCAAATTCTTTTCAAGTTTGATGTAAGAATGGATTCCATCTGTCAGATGCCTTTCCAAGATCGATTTCAAATCATTTTCATTGTTCGCTCAACCTCTTTGCTTTTCATTCTCCCGGAGTATCTCAGTTATTTTGGTGGTGTTTCTCGTCGTCATCTGAAGATCGAAGAAGAGTTCCGCTTAAATCTTGTCCGTTCTCTCGAAGTTTCGTGGTTCTAGCTTCATTCATCCTCTCGAATTATTTCAGTTTGTCAGATATTCTTTTCTTACCCATCCGGAGTATGTCAGGAGTTGTTTTTCCATTTCTTTTCACCGGAGGCCATCATTTCAACTACCGTTATCCAAATTATCCCGGTGCTTCGTTCAAGTGTTCTTTAACCAGCTCAGCATCTCTTTGTTCTTTTGCATCTAAATCCCCTCAAGCATATTTGTTCTTCTAATTCTTCCCGGTGATTCATTCTCTTTCGTCAGTCATTTTCGAATTCTTACGGTGGTTCATTCAAGATTCCTTTTCTTTGATTATCATTTTGATTCATCTGATCTTTCCAATCCTACCGGTGGTTCATGAAGACTTTATCAGTTTTGTGCTATCCCTTCTCAATCCTTTTTCAAGAAGAATAAATAGTATGAAGAATCCATTGCTTGTCATCAATTTAATTTCACAAAGGATAAGCATACAATAAATCTTATTCTTATTTCATCCAAGTGATTAATTCCTTCCTTCGGAGTTTGTTCTTGATGAATAAATTCTAGTTCCAAGTGTTTTTCATCTTTTCTTTTCCGGAGTTCAAATTTCCTCGGTCATTTCGTCGGAACCTCCATCTAAATCATCGCAAGGCTCATCTTATTCTTCCATCCTTCAATTCTATCTCATTGTCCTTTTGTTACCGGAGTTCTTCATGGTGATTCTTCATGATTTAATTCTTTCTTCAAGAGTTCATCAAGATTTTGTCGGTGGAGTTCAAGTATCCTCTTCTTCTTGCTTCCCGAGGTGCTCATTCTTCCAATTCTTCCGGAGGTTTTGTGTCGTTCCTCTCATCAAGTATCATTCCATCCTCTCAAGTTCATGTCTTCATTCCTTCCATTTTTAGTCAGAGTTCTGCCTAAATCCTTTCAGTCTTATTCGTTTCTTATCTCGTTCTAACCGGAGTGGTTTCATAGTCTATCTGATTCCATGAGCATTTGATTCTCGTCTTTCTCGTCGTTCCTCTCTTATTCTCGAGTGCTCTCGATTCTTTGCTTCTTCTCTTGAGTTCTTGTTTCACCTCATCCATTTTCTCTTCCGTCTCGGTCCTAAGATCTCGGGACGAGATCTCTTGTTAGTGGAGGAGTGTTGTAACGCCCCGGATCCGATGCGCCAGGTGTCATTCAGTTATTCATCATTGTTGCCATGTAATTTGCTTGCGTGTTGCATTTTATCATGTCATCATGTGCATTTCATTTTGCATACGTGTTCGTTCCTTGCATCCGAGCCTTTTCCCCGTTGTCCGTTTTGCAATCCGGCGCTCCTATGCCCTCCGGCGTCCCCCTTTTGTCTCTCATTGTGAGTGGGTGTTATACTTTCTCGGAATGGCCCGAGGCTTGCCAAGTAGCCTTGGTATAGCACCGGTAGACCGCCTGTCAAGTTTCGTGCCATTTGGAGTTTGTTTGATACTCCAACGGTTAACCGGGTAACCGCAAAAGCCCCTTCTCTTTGCAGCCCAACACCCTTTCCAAACTGGCCCAAAACCCAGCAAACTCCCCTCCATGCTCTCGGTCATTCGATCACGATCGCGTGGCCAAAACCGCTCCTCATTTGGACTCTCCTAGCTCCCTCTACCTATAAATTAGCCTTCCCCTCCGAAATTTAGGGCGAAACCCTAGTTTTCTTCCTCCCCGTGCCACCGGACACGTCCGCGCTGCCGCCGGACATGTCCGCCCGCCGCCCCGACGAATCGCAGGCCGCCATGTGTCCTTGCCGGCCTCTCTCTCTCCTCCCGTCGCCGCCGGCCCGCCCGAGCCCGTGTGGGGCCTGCCGAAGCCCATCGGGGCCCGGGTCGGCCCGAGCTCCTCCGCCGCCCGCTCGCTCCGCCGCCGCCCCGTTGCAGTCCGGCCCCGCCTCCGGCCGGCGAGTCGCCGGAACGCACCGGATCTGCGCCGCCACCGGTCGCCCCCGACCGCCCCGCCTCCGCGCCCTCTCCGCCTCGCCGCCCCTGCACCTCCTCGCCGTCCCGAGCCGCGAGCTCCCAGCCAGCGCCTCCCCGCACCGTCGCCGAAGCCCGGCCCCGCCGCCGCCCGGCCGCCGCGCCTCCGAGCCGGTGCTGCCCCGCCCCTTCGCCGCCGGCAGCCGCCTTCGCCCCGGATCCAGCCTCCCCTCCAGCGGATCCGCCAACTCCGGCCACCGTCGCCTCTTCTCCGGCGGAGATCCGGCGAGATCCGCTGCCGCCTCGGGATCCGTGCCGCGGTCAACCCTAATCTTCGAGGTGAAATTTTGGTGGTCCCCGATTCTGCAATAATTTTCATGCCATGTTCGTCATGCCGTATCTCTGCATTCGTAGCTCCGTTTCGTGCGTGTAATATGTCAAATTGTTCGCCTCAACGAGTACATCATTTCATTCCATTGCATCATATTCATTTGATTTCATCTAGATGCCTGAATCATAGTTGCAAGAGTGCTTCATGATGTTTTCTGCTGTCTGTTAACAGAACGAGCTCTATTGTCATTTTTGCCATGATTGATATGTGCATCCTATGAGGTTGATGTCTACATGTGTTTTGAACTATGCCATGTCTTCTTTACAGAGGTGCTTACCATGTATTTTTGTGATCAATGTGGTGACTAGCACAAGCATGCAAACTAGGCATCGTGATGTTGCTGATTTTAGTCTCTGTTCTGCTGTTATTTTGCTGCCATGTAAACATGATGCTACAGAGAGATCCATGCATATTTTGAGATACTTCAGTAAGGGTGTTTTGAACATATGGTTATTGTCTATCCATTCATGCCCTTGTTGCAATTATGGAGTAGTCTAGCATGTCATTTTCGTGCTCTACTTTTGCTTCAAAATGTTTCCTGGCAGATTGTTTACATGTTATTCAATTTGGCCAAGCTTGTTGTAGTTGATCCTTGCATGCTATGGACTTGTTCTTGACTTGGTTTGTTTCACAAACATGTCTTCTTGATGATGCTATGCTTATCTTGTCATGCAATGACTTGTGGTGAGTGAATCGAGCTTGTTAAGTAGGGTACATGATGTTGCTGTTTTGCTAGGCTGAATCTGTTATTTCGTGATGCTATATAAACATGTTGCTACTAATCATTCTATGCATAATCTGGAGATGTTCTATAAACATGTTTTGATCTACATGTCATCCTCTATCCATCCATGCCCCTGGTTGCATTTATAGGCTTGCTGTAGCTTGTTCATATCTTGCTCCAAAGTTGCTTCATAATGTTGCTGTCAGCCTGTTAACATTAAGTTCAGTTGTTTCCATGTGTTTTCCTAGTGATCCATGCACCCTATGACCTTGCTCTTGCCATGCTTAGCTTCACAAACATGCTTTCTTACTGTTGGGTGCCTTGCCATGCCATGTTTTGCTCTGTAGTGAGTTGCACAAGCTCATTACATGCCTTCATAATTCTGTTCTGCCATGTATGAATCTGTAATATAACTTGCTATGTTTACGTGGGTGCCATCATATTTTCTGATCCTTTTTGGCTTATGGTCAGTAAAGGGACTTTTGATCTATGCATTTAGTAGATTCATGCCATGCCTTTGTTTGCCATGATAAGTTCCTGTAACATGTTGTTTGATAGCTCTAAACATTGCATCGTGATGTTATTTTCTGCAAAGTCTGAAATTGTTATTACTTGCAATCTTACCATGTGTGTTTGAGCATGTTCTAGTGATTTCTGGAGATAGCTCAGTGTTCATGTTTTGTTATGCTTTACCTGTACATCATGCCCATGCCTTTTGTTTTCATGTTGAGGTGCTGTAGCATGTTGTTTTGATGCTTGCAATATGCCTAGTTGCTGTTTTGGACAGCTTGTCCTTTAACTTGTTTCATGTGTGTGTGTTGAACCGTTGCTCCGTTTTGAGTGTGCTCTATATGAAACTTGCTTAGATTTGCATGTAGTTTCATATTATCATGTTGCATCCATGTTTTGAGGTGTTTGCTTGATGTTTGGGTGCATTTTGCATCAATGCCATGTTTAACTTGTTTTGCTCATATCTTCTAGGCCGTAGCTCCGAACTAAATGAACTTTATATGTAACTTGACTAGAATCTCGTGTAGATCATCTTTGTGCATCTTAACTTGCTGTTTAACAACTTGAACATAAGGTTTATTCAGATCTGGACCAATTTCGAAATATGCATATGAGGACTTACCGGAATTGTTATATGTTGTTCCCGGCCTCATTTAAACTTGCCTTGATGTGTTGCTCTTGTTTGCATCATCTCTTGCCATGAGTAGCTTCATGTAGCTTTGTCATGCATCATGCTTGTTGTGCATCATGCCTTGTTCATGTGTGGTGTGTTTACTATGTTGTGTGCTTCTTTTCGATAGTTCCTGTTTCGTTGCGATCGTGAGGATTCGTTCGTCTACGCTTGGTTCGGCTTCATCCGTTCGTCTTCTTCATGGACTCGTTCTTCTTCCTTGCGGGATTTCAGGCAAGATGACCGCTACCCTGGATCTCACTACTATCATTGCTATGCTAGTTGCTTCGTTCTATCGCTATGCTGCGCTACCTATCACCTGTTTATCAAGCCATCCCAAATTGCCATGAACCTCTAACCTTTGACACCTTTCCTATGCAAACCGTTGTTTGGCTATGTTACCGCTTTTGCTCATCCCCTCTTATAGTGTTGCTAGTTGCAGGTGAAGTTGAAGATTTCTCCATGGTGGACAGGATTTTGGTTGGGATATCACAATATCTCTTATATTATTAATGCATCTATATACTTGGTAAAGGGTGGAAGACTCGGCCTTTTGCCTAGTGTTTTGTTCCACTCTTGCCGCCCTAGTTTCCGTCATACCGGTGTTATGTTCCCGGATTTTGCGTTCCTTACGCGGTCGGGTGATTTATGGGACCCCCTTGACAGTTCGCTTTGAATAAAACTCCTCCAGCAAGGCCCAACCTTGGTTTTACCATTTGCCTCACCACCACCTACCTTTTCCCTTGGGAGTCGCTCTCTCGAGGGTCATCTTTATTATAGCCCCCCCCCCCGGGCCAGTGCTTGTCTAAGTGTTGGTCCGAACCAGAGCCCTTGCAGCGCCCCCTCGGGAAACTCGAGGTCTGGTTTTAGTTGTACGTTGCTCATCCGGTGTTGCCCTGAGAACGAGATATGTGCAGCTCCTATCGGGATTGTCGGCGCATCGGGCGGCTTTGCTGGTCTTGTTTTACCATTGTCGAAATGTCTTGTAAACCGGGATTCCGAGTCTGATCGGGTCTTCCTGGGAGAAGGTCTATTCCTTCGTTGATCGCGAGAGCTTGTCATGGGCTAAGTTGGGACACCCCTGCAGGGTATAATCTTTCGAAAGCCGTGCCTGCGGTTATAGGCAGATGGGAATTTGTTAATGTCCGGTTGTAGATAACTTGACACCAGATCCGAATTAAAACGCATCAACCGCGTGTGTAGCCGTGATGGTCTCTTCTCGGCGGAGTCCGGGAAGTGAACACGGTTTCTGGGTTATGTTTGACGTAAGTAGGAGTTCAGGATCACTTCTTGATCATTGCTAGTTCACGACCGTTCGCTTGCTCTCTTCTCGCTCTTATTTGCGTATGTTAGCCACCATATATGCTTAGTCGCTGCTGCAGCCTCACCACTTTACCCCTTCCTTTCCCTTTAAGCTTTGCTAGTCTTGATACCCATGGTAATGGGATTGCTGAGTCCTCGTGGCTCACAGATTACTACAACAACAGTTGCAGGTACAGGTTATGCGATGATCATGACGCGAGAGCGATGCTTGCTTGCGTTGAGTTCTTCTTCTGCTTCTTCGATCAGGGGATAGGTTCCAGGTCGGCAGCCTGGGCTAGCAGGGTGGATGTCGTTTGAGTTTCTGTTTGTGTTTCATCCGTAGTCGGATGATGCTCTTATGTATTGTGATGTTGTATTCATGTGGCATTGTATGCCTTATGTATGTATCCCCATCTATTATGTAATGTTGATGTAATGATATCCACCTTGCAAAAGTGTTTCAATATGCGGGTCTATCCTTGGTGGGACCTTCGAGTTCCTTTTGGATAGGGTCGCATATTGGGTGTGACAAAGGGGTCCAACCATGTCAAGCCCCCAGACCGCGAAGGGCCGGGTTATGGGTATAGTTTTGAGGGCAGTGGGTGGCATGTGGCTTTTATTAGCAAAGAGTTGGCAACCGACGCATCATTGGACTAAGTCCTGAGCATCTGCCCGGGCCGTCGGCCAATAAAATCCTGTACGGAAGGCCTTGCCTACAAGGGCTCGGGCTGCGGCGTGGTGCCCGCCGAGTCCGGCATGAATTTAACCCAGAAGATTCCGCCCTTCCTCTTCGGAGATACACCTTTGAAGGACTCCGGTTGTGCTTTTCTTGTAAATCTCTCCCTCATAGACCTTATAGGCTTTAGATCGCCGCACTATGCAGCGGGCCTCGTTTTGGTCCTCGGGAAGTTCCTGCCTGGTTAGGTAGGCTAGGAATGGTTCCGTCCACGGGGCAATGACTGCCATTATTACGTGGGCTGGGGATGTTACTTCGTTGGCAGAACCACCGATTGTGTCAGAATGTTCGGTGTCGGGCAGTGCGGTTGGGTCCGGGTTGTTATTTCCGGATTCCCCCTCCCATAGTACGGATGGCTTGAACAGCCTCTCTAGGAAGATGTTGGGAGGGACGGCATCGCGCTTTGCGCCAATGCGTGCCAATACGTCTGCTGCCTGGTTGTTATCCTGGGCTATATGGTGAAATTCGAGCCCCTCAAACCGAGCTGACATTTTTAGGACAGCATTGCGACAAGCTGCCATTTTTGGATCCTTGGCATCGAAGTCTCCATTTATTTGGGATATCGCGAGGTTCGAATCCCTGCACACCTCTAGGCGTTGAATGCCCATGGAGACTGCCATCTGGAGGCCATGTAGAAGGGCCTCGTATTCGGCTGTGTTGTTGGAGTCCGTATACATTATCTGGAGTACGTATTGAACTGTATCTCCGATTGGGGACGTCAGAACGACGCCAGCCCCCAGACCAGCGAACATTTTGGAGCCATCGAAGTGCATGATCCAGTTGGAATATGCGCCGTACTCTTTAGGGAGTTCGGCTTCAGTCCATTCGGCAACGAAGTCGGCCAAAACTTGCGACTTAATAGCTCACCGTGGCTTATAGGTTATGTCGAACGGGAGGAGCTCAATGGCCCATTTGGCAATCCGGCCCATCGCGTCGCGGTTGTTTATAATGTCATTAAGAGGTACTTCGGAGGCTACTGTTATCGAACACTCTTGAAAGTAGTGTCGCAACTTCCGGGATGCCATGAACACCGCGTACGCTATCTTTTTATAGTGCGGGTACCGTGACTTGCATGGAGTTAGGACAGTGGACACGTAGTAAACTGGTTTTTGAAGGGGGAACTTGTGTCCGTCTGTTTCTCGTTCGACAACGAGCACCGCGCTCACAACTTGATGAGTTGCCGTGATATATAATAGCATTGGTTTGCCCATGTTGGGCGCGGCCAGGACCGGGTTTGTTGCCAATATGGCTTTTATTTCTTCGAGTCCGGCCATGGCGGCATCCGTCCACTCGAAATGTTTGGTGCGTCGGAGGAGGCGATAAAGGGGTAAGGCCTTTTCTCCCAAACGGGGGATAAAGCGGCTTAGGGCCGCCACGCATCCAGTCAATTTTTGTATTTGTTTGAGGTCCTTTGGGATATCCAATTGTGACAGAGCTCGGATCTTGGCTGGGTTTGCTTCAATTCCTCTGTCGGATACAATGAAGCCCAAGAGCTTTCCGGCTGGTACGCCGAAAACGCATTTTTCCGGGTTGAGCTTGATGTCATATGTTCGAAGATTATCGAATGTGAGCCTCAAAGTCGTCTACTAGAGTTTCGACATGCTTGGTTTTAACGACCACATCGTCTATGTATACCTCCACTATTTTGCCGATCTGGTTTGCTAGACATGTCTGAATCATGCGCTGATATGTTGCGCCGGCGTTTTTGAGCCCGAAGGGCATTGTGTTGAAGCAGAATGGGCCGTATGGGGTGATGAATGCCATTGCGGCTTGGTCGGGCTCCGCCATCTTAATTTAGTGGTAGCCGGAGTATGCATCGAGGAAGCACAATGAATCGTGTCCTGCGGTAGCGTCGATAATTTGATCGATGCGGGGGAGGGGGAAGGTATCCTTTGGGCAAGCCTTGTTAAGGTCCTTGAAATCGATGCATAGGCGCCAGGATTTGTCCTTCTTTGGTACCATCACCAGGTTTGCTAGCCAGTCCGGATGTTTTATATCTCTGATGAATCCGGCCTCCAATAGTTTGGCTAGCTCCTCTCCCATGGCCTGTCTCTTGGGTTCGGAGAAATGCCGAAGAGCTTGTTTGACTGGCTTGAATCCTTTTAGGATGTTTAGGCTGTGGTCGGCCAGCCGGCGTGGGATTTCTGGCATGTCTGAAGGGTGCCAGGCAAAAATGTCCCAATTTTCGCGTAGGAATTCTCGTAGTGCGGCGCCTACATCAGGGTTGAATTGTGCCCCGATGGAGGCCATTTTTGTAGGGGGCATTGGATGGACTTGGAATTTGACTATTTCATCCGCTGGTTTAAAGGAGGTGGACTTGGATCTCTTATCGAGTATCACATCGTCCCTATTCACCGTGGAGCGCAGCGCAGTGAGTTCCTCGGCTGCTAGGGCTTCGGATAGTGCCTCAAGGGCCAGTGCGGCTGTCTTATTTTCGGCGCGGAGTGCTATGTCCGGTTCACTAGCAAGAGTGATGATTCCGTTGGGCCCGGGCATTTTGAGCTTCATGTACCCGTAATGGGGTATAGCTTGAAAAACTGTGAATGTCTCTCGCCCTAATAGAGCGTGGTATCCGCTGCTGATAGGGGCCACTTGGAACGTGACCTCCTCGGACCTGTAGTTATCCGGCGTGCCGAACAGCACACCCAGTGTGATTTTTCCTATACAGCATGCTCCCCGACTGGGGATTATTCCTCTAAAGGTTGTGCTGCTTCGCTCGATGCGGCTCCAGTCTGTTTCCATTTTTCGGAGGGTTTCCTCGTAAATGAGGTTCAATCCGCTGCCACCGTCCATGAGTACCTTGGTAAGGCGAAAGCCGTCCACTATTGGACTGAGGACCAACGCGGTTGGTGCTCGGGCTGTTCGGAATTTAGGTTCATCACTGGCATTAAAGGTAATAGCCATGTCACTCCATGGGTTTATTGTTGCTACTTGGTAGACTTCGGCAAGGCTGCGGAGTGTTCGTTTCCGCATATTATTTGATGCAAAAGTCTCGAAGACTGTTAATACTATACTGGTATCCTTGGGCTGGTGCTCTGGAGTTAGAAGCTCTTCACCACTTTTGGCCACCTGCCGTAGTATCCAACATGCTCTAAGGCTATGAGTTGGGGTGGCGCCCTTTGTGCTATGAATTTTGCAGGGTCCATTGAGCCATCCTTCCAGTACGGTTCCATGCCCTATAGAGGGT
This sequence comes from Triticum aestivum, assembly GCF_018294505.1. Taxonomy (NCBI): domain Eukaryota; kingdom Viridiplantae; phylum Streptophyta; class Magnoliopsida; order Poales; family Poaceae; genus Triticum; species Triticum aestivum. The sequence continues at coordinate 325,287,990 of NC_057798.1, forward strand.
TTTTGCTTTTTGGTATTTAACCCAGGTGCCTGGCGATGATGCACCCTTTTATTTCGGACTGGGGTTGTATTCAGGGCCGGATTGTCCCAAAAATTAATTTCGATTTTCTAGGCGCTTTCCATCGCACAGTACTTTCGTACTATGGACGCCAAGTCAGCGAAGCATGTAATTTCACGACGACTTACGGCGTTGAGGATTCCCTTGTCCGTGCAATTATTGCAGAAGAATGAAATTGCGTCCTCCTCGCGGCAATCCTTTATCCTGTTGATGACCAGGAGGAATCTGGCCCAGTAATGGTGTACTGTTTCTGCGGGCTCTTGCCGGATTTGGGATAGATCGCTTATGTTTGGGTTGGCGGGTGGAATTAAATTCTGAACCCCGTCCAATCTAAGATTCAGGGGCCAAGAAGTTTTCGAACTTGGAAGCTTGGGTTCTTGGATGTTGTCCAATGAATCTAGCCTGCTGCCTCACTTTAGGTTCAGGGCTTGACTGACGTCCTCCCCTCCGCGGGAATCCGGCATGGAGGGATCGGGAATCCGGACATAGCTAGTCCTTAAAATAGAGGAAGGGTCGCTGTATTGTTCCTCAACCACAGCAACGTGGTGGGTAACCTCGGGAGAGTTGATCTCTCTTAGATCGGGCTTAGGCCCAATCTGATCATAGTCTGTAGTGACTCCCAGGGTCGTGATGCGATCCAAGAGCTCGTTTAAGGAAGAGAGCTCCATCGGATCTAACTGCTCAGCGAGTTCCGAGTTAACGTGAAGATTGCTTTCGATGACCCGAGAAGTCATCGTCAGCGTGGTGGCCGAACAGGCGGTCATAAGAAAACCGCCTAACCGGAGAGTTTGGCTGATGGCCAAAGCTCCTTTAGCAATGGTGCCGTCTTTAAAGATGGGATGAGGCATCCTTCCTGATGGCGACGGCACAGAGGAACTCTCAATGAAAGCACTAATGTCGGTGTCAAGACCGGCGGATCTCGGGTAGGGGGTCCCGCACTGAGCGTCTAGGCGGATGGTAACAGGAGACAAGGGACACGATGTTTTTACCAAGGTTCGAGCCCTCTCGATGGAGGTAAAACCCTACTCCTGCTTGATTGATATTGATGATATGGGTAGTACAAGAGTAGATCTACCACGAGATCAGAGAGGCTAAACCCTAGAAGCTAGCCTATGGTATGATTGTTGTTCGTCCTACGGACTAAAACCCTCCGGTTTATATAGGCACCGAAGAGGGTTAGGGTTACACAGAGTCGGTTACAATGGTAGGAGATCTACATATCCGTATCGCCAAGCTTGCCTTCCACGCTAAGGAAAGTCCCATCCAGACACGGGACGAAGTCTTCAATCTTGTATCTTCATAGTCCAGGAGTCCGGCCAAAGGTGATAGTTCGGCTATCCGGACACCCCCTAATCCGGGACTCCCTCAGCGAGACTCCGTTCTTCCTCGTCTATGGAGCCGAGGCGATCGTCCCTCACGAGGTCAAGCATCACTCCCCATGGATCTTGGCGTTCGACGAGGCGCGCCAGTATGCCTTGCAGGGGATGGACCTCGTGCTAGGGGAGGAGCACCGCTGCCAAGCCTCGCATTGTGAAGTGAGGTACCAGCAGGTGCTGCGGTGGTACCACTGTCGTAGCGTCCGCTCCAGGACCCTCGAGGTGGGTGACCTCGTCCTGAGGTGGGTTCTCTCCAGGGAGGGGCTTCACAAGCTCTCGCCATGTGGGAGCGCCCATTCAGGATCGCTAGTGTCTCCAGGCCTGGTGCCGCGCGCCTGGAGACGTAGGACGGGGTCCCCATCCAGAACGCCTGGAACTTCCAACACCTCTGGAAATTCTACCCATGACGAAGGCCATGCGCCCGTGAAGATCTCCGCTCGTGACACTCTCACGTAATAATTACTTGGGGTTGTACACGCCCTGGAGTCTCCTGAGCACCGCCCATGGGCCTCATAGGGGCTCCCACCCACGTCCTAGTGGAGGCCCCATGCTCCGTGCTGGTGGGAAGACAAGAAGACTAGTATAAGTACCGGACGCGGCTTTTCTTTTGCTTGCTTTCTGTTGTTAGTTTGCAACTTCTTGAATGGAATTTGAAATTTTTCGTGTTTCATTTGAGGGTTGGGAAATTTCTTGTCCTTGCACCATTCTCTCTTCCAGGTCTTGCCTCAGGAGGAGTGGCAGTTGCCCGTTGCTCCTCCTCGCGCGTCCCACACGCGGGGGTTGGGCAGGTGTGTGCGCTCGGGCCCGCCCGCGAACATACCTCACCAAAGCCTTAGTACCCTGGCCTTTTGGCGTCTTCGTCCTCATGTGAAGCTCTCAAACAAGCTCACGGGCACGCCGCCTCTGGAGGTTTCCTAATCCTATAGCTGCAGGGTGCCTCCTGAGGCTCAGCGACTTCTGAGTCTCCTCGCGGCAAGGCACGTTTTTGCAGTGTGTAGAGAATTCGAGCCCTAGACAGGCATGCTCTCGTGGCAGGGGAGTGCACCACAAGAATATCAAGCTAAGGCGCCCCAACCACAATCAGTGGTAACACAGGTATCACAATGCAACACGAAAACAATAACATAACGGTGCAAGCGCCATAGTTCATTACATGCCCCCAACAGGGCCCTCTACCTTTTCTCAATGTAGGGGGGAGAAAGAAACAAAAGCAAGACGTGCGACTACAATGGCTCTTGAGGCCCGCCTCCAGCAGCACTCAGACTCAATCGGAGTCCTCCTCCTGCTTCACTGGGGCACGACGGTGACGCGGCTCGTCACCCTCCCCCGTTCGAGCCTGGTGATGCGGCGGCTCGTCGTAGTCGCTATCACGAGTGCTCTCCCTGGAGGAGGAGCCGCCGCCGCTGGAGGCAGCACAAACGTCTCCGAGGGCAAGCCCACCACCAGCAATGGCGCCACCCCTCCAGCCGTCGTTGTCGTCACAATCGTCATTGTCGCTGTCGCTTTCCAGGCAGCACCCTGATTGCTGGTCGTCTTCCCCGAATACCCTGACATAGAGGGTCGTGACGTTGTCGTGCCTAAAGTGGAGGGTGCACCTCCCGTACTGCCCCACGTGTAGGCGAATGACTGCCACCCGTGGCTCAGGAACACGTTGCCAGCGGCGGTGACTTTGACCTCCACCCATGAGGCCTTGCTGCAGCAGCCATTGGCCTGCAGCCAGAGGCTGCCAGGCCCCCCGGCCGGCAGCGCGCCTGCAAAGAAACATAGAAGCTGGAAGTAGATGCCCGCGGGCCTCTCCGACCACACGAGAAACTCCGGGGATGCGTCGGCTAAGTGGGAGCACGACAGCGGTGGCCGGGCGACCGCCATATGCCTCCCCCTGTCGTCGGGGCTGCCCCATCCACGGCACCTCCCACCGTGGGAGGAAGCACTGCCGCGCCTGCCTGAGGTGACACTAGCCCATGAAGGGGTGTTCCCGTGCCCCCGAGGGGGCACCGCTGGAGTCGCAGCGTACTTGCGGGGGCGTCCATGGCCTCTCTTGGGCGGCGGCGAGCCTAGCCCCTCCTTGGGGGGCTTCCCCTTTTTCGTGGCAGGAAACTTCTTCGTTGGCGCCATGGACGCTTGGACAAGGTGGCGGGGCAAAGAGGAAGAACGAGGAGCAAGCAGCGAGAAGATGGAGATGAGCAGGGGGGCTCCACCTCTCTCCCATTTATAGTCGGAGGGAGGCCAACTGCCGGCCGCCCACGATTCCAAGTAATGATGGCTTTTCTGGAAGCAAGAAGCAGTCGCCATGTCGAGTGGTTGCCGAGGTAGCATGGGGAAGTGGAGACGCCCACGTCCCATCAAGCACCATGCATCGACTTGGCCCGCGGGTAATTGGGTCTCGCGGCGCTTCACCCTTGCCCTTTGGCTTCGCCTCGAAGCCAAGTTCGAGCGTGCCTTGGGCCCGGGGGCTACTGTCAGCGTTCTGGGAACCATGGTACCCAGACTTACCTGCCGTGGCCCACAGCGGAGATTCCTATGCAAGCGCCCATGTCATGTGGTTCGGGTGATGCAAGCCATGACAACCAAGGCCAGGCGAGCGCCAGTGGGCATAGAGCAACATGTTTCCTCTTTGGTTCTAAGGAGGCCAGCGCAGGCGCGGAGTCCCAAAGAATCAGCCAAAGGTTTCCATTCCCTTGCAACAAGATCAAGATCGCCAGGACGGCAGGACGGATGTCATCACCGAGCCCACCGCGACGTCACGACCAGAAGCTTTGTAGGCGAAGTCTACCTTTCATCGGGATAAGATGTACTACTTGTTCCCCTTCAAAACTGGCCACTGTGGGATCCCTTCTCGCCTTCGCTTGGAGGAAGAGGACCAAGGCCACTATAAATATAGCTTAGCCACCACTATAGGAAGGGGTCGAAGACCGGGATCTAGCCAAAACCCTCACTAGCTCACATCCACACAAGAACATGCCTCCTGAGGTTGTTCTCCCCCTGTACAAGTTCATCCTCAGCCCCTCGCGAGGCTAATCCACCCCAAAGCAGGAGTAGGTTCTTACACCGCAAGGTGGCCCAAACCTAGGTAAACTGTCGTATCTCTTTCCTTTCTTGTTCATCAAGCTAGGCCGTGAGAGCGACGAGTTGATTGGCTGGAGAGGTTGAGTTCTTCGCACACACCCAAGAGTTTGAACCTTTCTTGGGTTTGCGGTGCCCTGAATTTGATCGGCACAGCGTGGTCAACGTGGCCAAGCAATGCCTTCCATCAGAAGAGGACTGTACGTAGAGAGGCTGACAGTTGGGTCCATGGCCGCAACAAGGAAGTGCCTCCTTATTACTGGCAAAATAATGATTTCTCCACCTGACAGCGGGACCTACCAGAAGGGCCTCAAAAAAATGTTTCCCCACTAACAACTGGGACCCACCAGCTACATCTTTGTACGCAAGGAAGTGCATCCATATTACGGGCGAAAAATGATTCTTCCCCCGACAGCTGGGACCCACCAGCTATATCTTCGCACGGAAGGAAGTGCCTCCTTATCCTTCCTGACAACTGGGACCCAGCGGGTCGAACCATATGTCGGGTTATCTGTCTGGTCGCAAACGTGTATGTACATACTGGTCACTCGTTCTCTCTGCAGCGATGAACCGTGTACGAGTAAGGACATGTACGTGTCACAGTAGAGGCATGGACGTAGCATGTCAAGCAGTCCCGTCTATATATATATATATATATATATATATATATATATATATGTATATATATATATATATATATATATATTGTACACATACGTACAGCCACGCTGCAAGAATTTAAATACGCCTACGTACGTACATAAGGGCGGGGTCTCGAACACATACTCGCACATGCGTACGGCCAGGGCTCGTGTACATGGAGAGGCAACGGACGGCAGCGATGTTGTCCTGTTCATCAGTAGTGAACCGGCTGGGTCGGAACGGATAAAACAGCGTTGTATTCACCGAGAGCCAAGTGACTAGGTCGGAAGGCATCATGTTCATCGGGAGCGAAGCCACTGGGTTGGAACGCGTCATGTTCATCGCGAGCCAATCGGCTTCGACGGAACAGCCAAAACAAGGTCTGGTGTGCCACATAAGGGAGGAAACGGGCCTTCTGTTCAACCACCTACGGTCGAAATGGGGTCTTGTTCATCGAGAAGGGTCTAGCATACTGCAAAACAATGGAAATGGACTTCTGTTCGAGCTCATGCGGTCAAAACAGGGTCCGGTTGATCAGGAGGGGTGTGGCGTACCGCAAAACAGAGGAAACGGACTTCTCTTCAACCGCCTATGGTCGAAACGGGGTCTTGTTCATCGAGAGGGGTGTGGCGTACCACAAAACAGACTCCGTGGGCTACTATTCATCCACCTTCGACTTCCTCTAGCCTCCACCTGCTACTGTTCATCCACCATCTCTAGCCTCCACCAGACCCTGTTCATCCAAGGGCTACTGTTCATCCAGCCTCCACCGGCTTCAGTTCAACTAGCCTCCATGGGGTCCTGTTCATCCACCCCAAACCGGCTGGGGTGTGTGGAGGCCTCCTTGGGCTCCTGTTCATCCAGCGGAAACTGCGCACTATATACCACAGGGTCATATTCATCCAGCGGCAACTTCCTACACACGACCGGGGTCGTCCCCCACCAGGAACTGTTCAACCACAGCCAACCCATCCAGCTCGACTCACATCACGTCTCGACTCATTCTATGTATCATGCGTGCGATAGCAACGGGCACTATTCATCTAGAGGCAACCCAACCGGCTAGCTACGTCTCACACGGGGGTTCGATCGCCTTCAGTCATGAAGCAACAGCGATCGATCGGGTTCAGTTAGCAGCAAAGGAGTCTCGGCCGGGTTCAGCTAGGAGCAAAGGGTTTGATTCATCGGCTTCAGTACGTAGTAGCAGGAGATCGCTCGGGTTCATTTATAGAGACACGGCTCACAGCACGCGCGTGAACGAGAGAAACGCACAAAACGCACTACATCGCTCGGCCTCGACCACCCATCATAACCTGTAAACCCCTGATATTTTCCTCGCCCTCGATTCTACCATGATTTTCTCCGTCATGGACGGCCCAAAGAATGTTATGCAGGTGCGTCTCCGGCCCGCCCAGGATGAAAAGCCCATTTTCTGTCATGATTTTTTTTCATAGAAGTAGGAGCCCACCACATCTATGATGATACCAAGTTTTGTCACAATTATCGTCATAGAAGTGTCATAAGCATGACCAAAAAAATTCATTCGGGCCAAAATGTCAATGTTCGGTTACCAAAGGCCGTCAACGAACTCTACACGTTGGCGGACAAGTATGCTCGTGCGGAAGAGCGGAGAAGACTTCCAGGGAGGAGATTGGTGTCAAAGTCGATTTAAAAGGCGACAATGACACCGCCACCCCTAGGAAGAGGAACAGAAAGCACAACAAGAAGCGTAAAGGGAATGCAGTGATGGCTGTTGAGAATTCCAGTGATCTTGGCGCTGGCAAGAAAGCAAAGACTAAGGCACCCAGCAAGGAAGCTGCTACTTGCGCTGATTGTCGGGTGGCAGTGGCAGTTGAGAAAATCGGCAAATCCGACGGGCCATACTACAAGATCCATCGGATCAAGGGCCATGATCTCCAAGATTGTAAACAAGTCGAACAGCTGGTCGAGAAGCAGAAGGCTGAATATGAAAGGCGTGATAAGGAGAGAGGCCAGGATGGCGTTGGGCGGAAAGGCCGTGGTGGCCGCAATGGTCGTCGCGGAAAAGTCAATCAGCCGAAGGAAAAGCCCGCGAGGATCCGTGAGGAAAAGGAAAGTGAAGATGGCAGCGAAGAGGAGGAGGATGAAACCAGTGTACAGGAATTTCAGAAGGCTACCGAGGCAATGTGCATTGACGGGGGCGCATCCTTGCACTCCTCTCACCGCCAACTCAAGCAATGGGCACATGAAGTCAATCCAGCAAAGCCAGTAGCAAGTGCTCGTGAACCACTTAGGTGGTCCCGCACGCCCATCATTTTTGACATTGAGGATCATCCAGATCGCACCACTACGGTTGGATGCTTTCCACTATTGGTTTCACCGACAATCTGCAACCTCAAGGTCACACAGATGTTAGTTGATAGTGCAGGAGGGCTGAATTTGATTTCCCCTGACGTGCTCATGAAACTTCAAATTCCTGACGAAGACCTGAAGAAGACTGGCACTTTCCGGCGGATTAATCAAGGAAGGAGCCATCCAAAGGGAAAGATTACTTTGTTGGTGATGTTTGGTAGGGAACTAAACTTCAGGACTGAGAAAGCTATGTTCGATGTTGTTGAGCTTCCCTTGACATTCAATGGGATCCTTGGTTGCCCAGCTTTGGCCAAGTTCATGGCGGCATCCCATTACACGTATAATACATTGAAAATGTCGGGCCCTATGAGATTCATCTCCATCCCGTCAGATAAGAGGGATGCAGTTATATGCATCGACAAGATGTATAGAGATGTGGTAGAAGCAGAGGCCATCAAGGCCCCAGCTCCCGTCAAGGTAGAGAAGAAGGGTAGGAAAGCTGGCAAGGACACCGACAAGGACCACAGAAAGCGTGCCGCTTTGGAATGCGCCGCACCTGGCAGCAACTTGCCGGAAAGTTCAGCTAGCAAGAAAACCAAGGCTGATCCTCCTGCAACGAAGAAGGTTTCGGTGAGGTAGGATGGCACTAATGGTACCTTCACCATTAGTGCCACCCTTGATGACAAATGGGAAAGCGCGCTCGTTGCCTTCCTGCGGGCGAATGTCGATGTGTTTGTGTGGCAACCATCTGACATCCCTGATGTTCCCAGGGAGGTAATCGAGCACCACCTTGATGTCTGCCCTCATGCCCATCCCGTCAAGCATAAAGTCAGAAAGCAAGCCTTGGAGAGGCAACAGTTCATTGCCGAGGAGACCAAGAAACTTGAAGCGGCAAGTTTGGTCAGGGGATTGTTGCACCCAATTTGGTTAGCAAATCCAGTGGTGTTGTGCAAGGCAAATGGGAAGTGGAGACTTTGTATTGACTTCACTGACTTGAACAAAGAATTTCCAAAGGTTCCCTTCCCCTTGCCGCGCATCGATGAGATCATTGACTCCACTTCAGGATGTGATTTGCTCTCCTTCCTTGATGCATACTCTGGCTACCATCAGATCTTCATGGCTAAGGAGCTCGAAGAGAAAACTGTGTTTATTACCCCATGTGGCAAATACTGCTTTATACGCATGCCTTTCGGGCTGAAAAGCGCTGGTTCTACGTTTGTGAGGGTTGTGCATATTGGTTTTGAGCCGCAGCTACACAGAAACATAGAGGCCTACATGGATGATATAGTGGTCAAAACCAAGGACAAGTCCATGCTTATTGAAGATTTGGAAGAAACTTTTGCGAATCTGCGGAAGATCAATTTGAGGCTCAACCTAGAGAAATGTGTGTTTGGCATTCTGTCCGGCAAGCTCCTTGGATTTTTGTGTCCCAGCGCGGGATAGAAGCCAACCCCTAAAAGATCAAGGCAATAGAGAGATCTAAGCTCCAAAGACTATCAAGGATGTGAGGCATCTGGCTGGCTGTGTTGCCAGGCTAAGTAGGTTCATTTCAAAATCCGTTGAGTGTGCCTTGCCGTTCTTCAAAATCTAGAAGAAGGTTGGCCCCATGAAATGGACCCTGGAAGCACAGGATGCACTATGGGATTTGAAAAGCTACCTTTCATCTCCACCAACTTTGGTCGCGCCTAGGCCACAGGAACCGTTGTTGTTGTACCTAACAGCAGCAAATCAAGTGGTTACTGTTGCGTTGTTGGCATAGAGGGAAGTGAATAGCAAAGGAGCCGAAGCAATAGAGCCGCCCAGTGATGAACCAAACATATCCCCGACAAAGCCTGGCACTGACAACGAAAGGGAGCCGCAGGCAGATACTGGTAATCGGAAGGTATTAGCAAGGAAGAAAATGGTGCAATGACCAGTTTACTTTGTCAGCTCCCTCTTACATGGGGCTAGGTCAAGGTACTCTGGGGAGAAAAAGTTGATTTTCGGCCTTCTCATGGCCTTGAGGAAACTGCGCCACTACTTCCAAGCTCACGAGATCATAGTTGTGACTAGCCTTCCGTTGCAGCGTATTCTAAGGAACCCCGAGGCTACTAGTAGGATAGTGGAGTGGGCACTAGAATTGTCAAGTTTTGCTTTGAAGTTTGAAAGTACGGCAACTATCGAAAGCAGGGCACTGGCAGAATTCATTACGGAATGGACGCCAACACCTGATGAAGAAGTGCTGGAAACAACCCTCCCCGGCAAGGAGATCCCCAAGGAGTGGGTAATGTACTTTGATGGAGCCTTTTTGCTGCAAGGCGTTGGGGCTGGAGTGCTGCTTGTCGCACCCACCAGAGATCACCTCAAGTATGTTATCCAGATGCACTTCCCCAGGGAAGATGCTACCAATAACACAGCAAAATATGTGGGACTGCTTGCTGGCCTCAGGATTGTGATAGAGTTGGGGATAAAGAAGCTACTCATCTGTGGTGATTCTCAGGTCATTGTGAAGCAAGTAAATAAGGATTATCAGAGCCCGCTGATGGAAGCATACGTTGAAGAAGTGAGGAAGTTGGAATAGAACTTTGATGGGCCGCAAACAGAACACGTGCCCCATGCGGAGAATAGCATTGCTTACCACCTATCAAAGTGTGCTGCTCAGAATGTTCATATGGAACCAAGAACTTTTGTACTCCATCTAACTCAACCATCAGTTTCCCTGTCAGCGTTAGCTGGAAAAAGAAGGAAGCTAAACACCGGCAAGCATTTCCCAGTAGAGCTCCCTGGAGCCGCTGGTGAGAGGGTTGCAAGGGGGAACCCTCTGTTGGTTGGTGAGCTACATCCTCCAGCAGAACATCAAGTTCTCATTATTGAGGTTAGCGCTCCCACAGTAGAGGAGATGCCTTTGGTCCTCGTCGTCGAGCCAGAAGCTCCGGCATGGGTGTAGCGTATAGTCCAATTCCTGCAGACAGGAGAACTTCCTGATGATCAGAGGAATCTGAAAAGTTTCCCGCTAGTCGAGTATGCATCAATTTGTGTATGAAGGCCAAACGGTGTGAAGTTGAAATGTCTTGGCCGGGAAGATGGACTAACGTTGTTGGCAGAAATACATGGAGGTATGTGCGGCTCGCATCTCAAGGGCACCTATCCGGAAAGCTTTCCGGCAAGGATTCTACTGGCCCACTGGCATGTCAGTTCCATTCCAAGAACATTCATCAACCTAAACAATCCCTTCAAACAATCCCTTTATCCTGGCTTTCACGGACTGGGGCTCGACATCTTGGGCACCTTTCCCCGTGCTACCGGAGGATTTGAATTATTGTACATAGCAATCGACAATTTTACATAGTGGCCCGAGGTGGAGCCAGTGAGGAAGGTGACTGTGCAATCAGCTATCAAGTTCTATAAAGGATTGGTGTGCCATTTTGGAGTACCCTATAGGGTGATCACCGACAATGGCCACAGTTCACAGGCTGCCCTTTCACACAGTAGATCCAAAGCCTTGAAAGCAAAGTCTCTTTCGCTGCTATTGGCCACCCTAGTAGCAGCTGATAGGCCAAAAGGATGAACACTGAAATGTTGTGATGGATCAAGACAAGAACTTCCGATAAGTTGCGAAAATGCGGCAAGCGCTGGGTTGATGAATTGCTAGTGGTTCTTTGGTCAATCAGGACGACACCAAATTGAGCTATTGTATAGACTCCCGTCTCCCTAGTATATGGTGCAAAAGTAGTGCTCCCCACGGAACTCACATATGGGTGACCTTGAGTACTTGCCTATGATGAAGTAGCGCAAGAGCAGCTGCGGAATGACGATGTCGCACTCGTCGAGGAAGATCGTCTCCGGGCAGCCGTACGTGTTGCACGGTACCAGCAAGCCCTGCGCCACTATCACAGCCATAGGGTTCATGCCCAGAGCCTTGAGGAAGGTGACCACAAATTAGGCACGTTTAGTCCGCCAAGGGTGGAAACAGATTGACACCAAAGTGGGAAGGCCCTTACCGGGTAGTACATGTCACTAGACCTGGCGCAGTCCGTCTGGAGACCGGAGATGGCATCCTAATGCAAAACTCATGGAATATTGAGCATCTTCGCAAGTTCTACCCGTAAGGCGCGGTTGTCGGTCCTTGCCCCAGCAACTTGTTTTGTACAAGCATAGTCCTCGGGACTTGTAACCCTTTGTACAAAGCCAGGCACAGACCCTGTGCATAGTTGAATAAAACAAAGTGTTTTCACAAAACTTTCATGCATGCTTTCTTGTTTGCTTAAGTATAATCTTATTGTGATTACACTAGTCCTAAGACAAGATGACTAAGATACTGGGAAAGGTCATGTGGTATCATCTTTTCTCTTTTCCTTTGATGAAAATAGAAGGATTTCATCACAGATATTTTTCCCGGAAAGAAGGATAAATACAAGCCCATACATCGGATCCCGACAACCTCTCCTTATCTAAGACGATAAGAAGGACAACAAAGAGAGATAAGTGCACTTCGTTACATCCCAACATTCCATGATTTACTTACGCATGAGGAACTTGCATGTAAGGGAACATTGCCACCTCTGCCATTCGCGCTCCTATCCTTAACTTGAGTCCACTTGACAAGTTTGGTTGTAGCTGCATATGGAGAGGTTGGCGAGGGGCTGGCATCCATTCGTCCTCCTAACCTGTTTTTTGATCTCACTAAACATGGTCTTGGTAGCAGCTGCACCAAAGGCCGGCAAGATGTCTTGCCAGAAAACTTTGTTTACTGAGAGTATTGAAGGCTCGTCCTTCAGTATATCTAAATACATACGCAAATATCCGGCAAGCTCTTTTCAAAAATATGTGGCCAAACAAGTACAGATCATACGAGTATTAACATGGATGAAGGATTACATAATTTTAATTAAAATCTGGCAAGTGCCTACATCTTTTTATTTGAAAAAGATAAGTGTAATGTAATGCCTTTCTTGTCCCTCTCCTCCTAGGAGTTACATTGAGAAGGGAAGAGCACAAAAGGAGCACCTTAGCAGAAGCCCAGCCTGACCCTGTCAGGACCAGCAGGACGCAGCCTCACAAGATCGGGAGGGCGCCTCCCCGCAAGAAGAAGAGGCCAGGGACGGGAAGAGCAGCTAGGCGATGCCTAGGTCACCCCACCAGGACCAGAGGGACGCAGCCCGGTAACTACACCGGCAGGGAAGACGAAGCCGGAGTCCACGAGGAAGCCTACCAGGGTCCAGCTGGAGGAGGCGGTGACGACCAGGCCAAGCACCCCTGGCAAATCGCTCTGCCAGGGTCCAGCTACAGATGATGGTGCTACCAGTGCCTAGATGACGGTGATGGTGCATGCGGTGCTTAGTCGGAGTCCAAGTCATCGTCTGCGTGCTTGACGATCGGGGCTCGCCATACCCGTCTTTGTCGTTAGTGTCCTCCTCGTCGTTGTCGCTCGAGGAGGAGCTTTCGTCATGGCTTGAGCTTTCCGCGCAGCACCCTAGGCGAGCACTTGAATGCCTAAAGACCTTGATGGAGAGCAGATCGGCCTCCACCTACTTGAAGCGGAGAACGTGCCCTTCTGCCAAATAATGGGAACGGGCGAAGGTTTTCCAACCACGCATGAGGAGCATGACCTACGGTGTGGGGACTCGACGTTCGCCCACACATCACCATTACAGCAGCCGCTCATGTGCAATCCCTCCATCACCCTGGCAAAGGACGAGGGAGCCGCAGGCGACCACGAGGAGGATCACATAGCTTGACGATGAACTCTAGTGTTGTATCCCCCACATGGCCTTTCGCTAGCGTGGGAACAGCTGGAGGAGGCGTGGCGAGTACACCAATTTGCCCACCTCGACTGCGGGTGTTGTGTCAACCCCTACTGCACCCTGCGGCTTCACCTTGTGCGCTGGATCCGGCCTCTACAACTGCCGCGAAAGCAGGGCGGGGTGCCGAGAGGAAGTTCTAATCGCTAATGTCGGAGTATGGGCTCGGCCCCTTCCCCTCACCATAGTCGAAGCGGAAGTAGGGAAGAAGAAGGAAGAGATGATGGATGAGCATCGCCACCCCATCACGTCTCCTTTTATAGTGGAGCAGAGATGGAGGCTGGCTCTCCACTACTCTGGGGTGGCTGCCCCACTCCTCCAATCCAGCCTCCTGCGACCCTGATGGCGTCCTTATTCATCGGCCGCCCCACTACGCCAATCCAGGGCGCTGTGTATTCTGCCAACGGCACACGTTCCCGCGTCCTACGCATCTGCCACCAACCCCGCACAATGCATGCGGCACGTGTGGCTGAAACGGCAGACGTGGTGGTGAAATTAAGATAAAATGGTAGTTACCACCATTCACGCGCAAGTGCCATGATGGGTTCCCCGTGGGCATGAACGCTCCTGGTTTGCAACATGGGTAAGGCACAATGTATGGATATGAAGGTGCCACAGGATCCCTGGAAACTGACCCAAGTCTAGGATAATGAATATGCAAAGAACATCTCAAAAAGTACAAGTACTAGCCCCGGCAAGATATATGTGTACGCCTATGCATTGGTTGGGCCTACCCCAATGATACCCAGCAGCACATGTGGACTAGGCCTGGGGGCTCCTGTCGGTGCAACAAACATGTGTGTTTGCTGACCTGACTTATGCAATGGCATACGACCACCCATACATTAAGTACCAAGACATGACTGAAGATGAGCCAGAGAAACCGCTCTTCATGAGATCAAGAAATGCATTAAGAAGACCAAAGTGACCTGAGAATCCCTTAGGAAGGCCTCCCTCGCTGGACAGGTGAGCCTGACAGGATCGATGCTACGCCTGGGACCAAGTATAGACCAACCCGGCAAGGGTCCCGAGGCTGACAAGGCCAGAAAACCGAGCCCGGCAGGCTCCATGCCATCAAACCCTTGCCAAGACGCCACCGCTCCACCTCATCGTATGCCAGTCACTAATTAGTGTGGTGTCGAGCTCTCAAGTGGCTAGGTGGATCCCATCGGGTACGTGGCAACCTGCTGGAGAAGAGGTTAACTTTATGACACCCGTCCTGATGGCGTGTCATGCTAAAAAAAAGCAGATGGCTAAGCGGCACGGCAGGCTTGCCGGGCTTCAACCTCAGCACGACACCTAGCAGTGCATTTAATGCACTTTTGTCCTAACTGCCACAGTTAGGTATGATAACACTGTTAGCTATCTAATCAAGCCACAATGACTGTTTTGCCACTATGGACGCCCCTTAAACTATAAAAGGAGGCCCAAGGCAACCTAGCAAAGGTTCGAGTCTTTGATCCCTCAACACTTGTATGCACGTAGCAAAGGGCTTGAGCGCTTCATGTCTTCGTGTTCCTCCAGATCAATCCACCATAGCAAGAGTAGGGTTTTACGCTGCAAAGCGGCCCAAACCTGGATAAAAGAGAGTTGTCCATCGCCGTGCTGCCTTGTTGTCTCTCCTCTTTGTGCAATGTGACCATCCCCACGCTGAACCACAAAGGGGTAACACTGCCCTATAGGTGACCGTGCATTCCCCACGACAAAGTTTCTGTCATACCACTCTTGTATACCTATCAGTTTTGGACTAAACATATAAGTCATGCAAATTACCACTACCTATTCAACTCTCTAAAAGACATAAGTGAACCATGAGAGTGCAAATGATTTCTATAAAAATATAAGTATGAGCACGCTCTGAAGATATCAGTGAAGCTAATGAGCGAATTGCCTCAACTCAAAAGATATAAGTGAAGTTCAATGAGAATTATATAAATTGTGATGCATGTGTGTATCTCATAATTGGTATGATAAGGACACGATGATTGTGGAAACAAGAAAACAAATAAAACTATAACACATGATGCTCCAAGCAAAACACATATCAGGTGATGAATAAAAAATATAGCTCCGAGTGATATTATCGATAGATTTGACACAAAAGAGGGGATGCCTTCCAGGGCATCCCCAAGCTTAGATCCTTGGATCTTCTTTTAATATTACGTCGGGGTGCCTTGGGCATCCCCAAGCTTAGGGTCTTGCCACTCCTTATTCTTTAATCCATCGTCATCTGACCCCAAACTTGAAAACTTCAATCACACAAAACTCAACAAAACCTCATGAGATCCATTAGTATGATAAAATAATAATTAACTTAGGTACTATCATAAATAGATTCATAATTGTTCTTGCATAAGACCTACTATATTCTATCACCTCCATGACTTATAACCCTAGATACAATCCATAGAAACATCGAAATAAGCACACTATATAATAAAAATAGAATCTGTCTAAAACAAGACAGTACGTAATGAGGGAATTTTTACCCATACTTCCGAAAATCCAAAAATTCTAAAAACTTTGGAAAATGTAAAAAAACATTAACCCAATAATGCGTAAAAATTTCAGCAATTGATCATGTTCTAGTACATACTAGGGAAAAAAAGTGTATGTTTCTGCACAGGATCAAATCAACTACCATCCAAATCATCCTAAAGGATTTACTTGGCACAAAATTCAAAATACACAATCATTACAGTATCCATAACCATGTTGACTCACAAAAAACATAATGGAAAAGTAAAGATAACTATTGGGTTGCCACCCAACAAGCTCTTTCTTTATAGCCATTAAGATAGGCTAGAGATTCTAATGATGCTCACATAAAGGACAAGAACTAAAGCACAAAGAAAGCATCATACACAAATGTAACAAACACATTTAAGTCTAACCCACTTCTATTCATATGTATTTTATAGGAAAATAAATTATCAAGACAAGCATTATCTAGCATATGCAAATAGGAAGAATGAAACATTAAAAATTTCCACAAAGCGAGGTAGTTTATTTACATGAATTTTTTTAACCATATTTTTCACTCTCAAAATAATTACATGTAGGATCATAATCAAATTCAACAATATAGATATCATATAAAATATTCTCTCCATGATCCACATGCATGCAAGTTTAATAATCTTTTAAGATAGTGGGATTAACACAACTAGAGTTATGACCTCTCAAACTCGCTTTTATCAAAACTATCATATGATTGAAAGTTTTCCAAAGTAGTGGGATTCTTTTTACAAGTTGACGCTCTTCCAAACCCACTTTCAATTATATTGCAAGATTTATTACTGACAATAGATTCATTATAGGACTCAAATAAATTTCCAAGATCAAAACTAATATCATCACCCCAATCATGATCATTAGCATAATTGACTTTCATGGAATTTATGTTGACATCATTGCAATCAAGATTTTTATTCAATAAATGTATCCCAATAGCATTTTCTTTGATCACTTCTTCAGTATTTTTTATTTGACAGAAAGACTGTAAGGGACCCCCCTACAGTATAATTGGTGCAACAAACCCAAACTGCAAGTACCATGCCTTGAACCTGGGTGGGTGGGAAGACATCAACCCCTTCCCACCACTAGGCTATGCCTTAGTCTGACACTTCTTTAGTATTAGCTATTGGTTTACAACATGCAGCAAGTTTGAAAAGATTAGCAAGTGGATGAGGATCAATACGTCTTTATTTCCTTTTTTATTTTTGTGAGACACCAATAAAGATAGCATAACTAGGAAAGAAATAAAACAAGCAAATAAGGTGTGTGTGTGTGTATGTGTGAGTGTGTGTGTGTGTATGTGTGTGTGTGTGCACGCGTGCGGGGGTATTTGAGTTGTTTGGTGAAGCCCCCCAGGCAAAGGTGCCAAAAATTCTTCTACTACTTGTGAAAGGCATTGGGATTTCCCCGAAGAGAAAGGGTGATGTAGTATTGTAGCAGATACTATATCCCTCAGTGGAGAACCAAGGTTTATCGAACCAGTAAAAGACGCCACACAAACAAGATAGTTGTACCTACACACACAGAAAGCAAATGCTTGCACCCGATGAAGGCGAGAGGGTTGTCAATCCTCTTGTAATCGCCAATTACAAGCATTTAAAAATGATAGTGGTAGATAGACAAAATAAAAAGGAAATGAAAAGTAAATAAATTGCAAGAAGTATTTTTAGGGTGTTATAAATATAAAGTGAATGGACCCATGGGCCATAGGTTCACTAGAAGCATCTCTCTCATGAGCATAACAATGGTGGATAGACAAATTATTGTTGGACAATAGATAGAATAGCGCATAGTATGATGA
Organism: Triticum aestivum; assembly: GCF_018294505.1. NCBI lineage: Eukaryota > Viridiplantae > Streptophyta > Magnoliopsida > Poales > Poaceae > Triticum > Triticum aestivum. The sequence goes on from NC_057798.1 coordinate 325,305,557, forward strand.
TTCCTCATTGCAGATAAATATATAGGCATTACGTTTGTAACAAGTAAACAATTAATCTTACTGATGCCTACTACTACTCCACCTCTTGTCCGCTATCTGATGTCTACTACACAACCTTCTTCTTGTAGACGTTGTTGGGCCTCCAAGTGCACAGGCTTGTAGGACAGTAGCAAATTTTCCTCAAGTGGATGACCTAAGGTTTATCAATCCGTAGGAGGCGTAGGATGAAGATGGTCTCTCTCAAACAACCCTGCAACCAAATAACAAAGAGTCTCTTGTGTCCCCAACACACCCAATACAATGGCAAATTGTATAGGTGCACTAGTTCGGCGAAGAGATGGTGATACAAGTGCAATATGGATGGTAGATATAGGTATTTGTAATCTGAAATAATAAAAAGAGCAAGGTAACTAACGATAAAAGTGAGCGTAGACGGTATTGCAATGATAGGAAACAAGGCATAGGGTTCATACTTTCACTAGTGCAAGTTCTCTCAACAATAATAACATAGATAGATCATATAACAATCCCTCAACATGCAACAAAGAGTCACTCCAAAGCCACTAATAGCGGAGAACAAATGTAGAGATTATGGTAGGGTACGAAACCACCTCAAAGTTACTCTTTTGGATCAATCTATTAAAGAGTTCGTACTAGAATAACACCTTAAGACACAAATCAACCAAAACCCTAATGTCACCTAGATACTCCATTGTCACCTCAAGTATCCGTGGGCATGATTATACGATATGCATCACACAATCTCAAATTCATCCAACCAACACAAAGTACTTCAAAGAGTGCCCCGAAGTTTCTACCGGAGAGTCAAGAAAACGTGTGCCAACCCCTATGCATAGGTTCATGGGCAGAACCCGCAAGTTGGTCACCAAAACATACATCAAGTGGCACGTGATATCCCATTGTCACCACAGATAAACACGGCAAGACATACATCAAGTGTTCTCAAAGTAAAGACTCAATCCGATAAGATAACTTCAAGAGGGGAAACTCAATTCATCACAAGAGAGTAGAGGGGGAGAAACATCATAAGATCCAACTATCAGAGCAAAGCTCGTGATACATCAAGATCGTGCCATAGAGAGAACACGAGAGAGAGAGAGAGAGAGAGAGAGATCAAACACATAGCTACTGGTACATACCCTCAGCCCCGAGGGTGAACTACTCCCTCCTCGTCATGGAGAGCGCTGGGATGATGAAGATGGCCACCGGTTATGGGTTCCCCCTCCGGCAGGGTGCCGGAACGGACTCCCGAGAGGTTTTTTGTGGCTACAGAGGCTTGCGGCGGCGGAACTCCCGATCTATCTTGATATTCGATGGTTTTAGGGTACGTAGGCTTATATAGGCAAAAGAAGTCGGTCGGGAGGTGCTCGAGGGGCCCACGAGACAGGGGGCGCGCCCTACAGGGGGGCGCGCCCTCCTATCTCGTGGCTGCCTCGAGGACCTTCTGACGTGAACTCCAAGTCTCCAGGATCATATTCTTCCAAAAAATCACGCTGCCGAAGGTTTCATTCCGTTTGGACTCCATTTCATATTCCTTTTCCTCGAAATACTGAAACAGGTAATAAAACAGCAATATGGGTTGGGCCTCCGGTTAATAGGTTAGTCCCAAAAGTAATATAAAAGTGTATAATAAAGCCCGTAATCATTCAAAACATATAATAAAATAGCATGAATGCTTCATAAATTATAGATACGTTGGAGACGTATCAGCATCCCCAAGCTTAATTCCTACTCGTCCTCGAGTAGGTAAATGATAAAAGAAAGAATTTATGAAGTGTGAATGCTAGAAGGTGCACAAGTTTGATCAATGATAATTTCAATCACCTTTTCTAGCATGATAATATGTCATAACAGTAGTTCATCTCATAAAACTTCTCACGATAAAGTAACAAGTAATTCACATGTCAAAGCATAGATCATAAACTTTCTTGAAAACTAGCAAACTTCATTCTCGGTCATCAAACAATTGCAATTCATCTTATGTTCAGGAATAACAAACTCCACATACTCAACTATCATATAGTCTTCTACAATTGCTAACACTCACGCAATACTAATGGTTATGGAGTTTCAATCGAACACTGAGAAAGATAGGGGCTTATAGTGTTGCCTCCCAATGTATTCACCTTTGGGTGATGTCAACAATAATAGTTCATGCTAACTTACATCCAATTGGATATATATATCAGGATCTTCCCAACACGAGGTGCTTGCCAAAGGATAAAATGAAAAAGGGAAAGGTGAAGATCACCTTGACTCAAGCAAAAAGTAAAAGACATAAAGTAAAAGATAGGCCCTTCGCAGAGGGAAGTAGAGGTTGTCATGCGCTTTTAGGGTTGGATGCATAAAATCTTGATGTGAATGAATGTCACTTTATATTGCCACTTGTATATGGACCTTTATTATGTAGTCCGTTGCTTTTATTGCTTCCATAACAAGAGATCGTATAAAGCTATTTTCTTCACACCAAAAAATCATACATATTTAGAGAGCAATTTTTATTGCTTGCACCGATGACAACTTACTTGAAGGATCTTACTCAATCCATAGGTAGGTATGGTGGACTCTCATGGAAAAATTGGGTTTAAGGATATTTGGAAGCACAAGTGGTATCTCTACTTGGTGCAAGGAATTTTGGCTAGCATGAGGGGGAAAGGCAAGCTCAACATGTTTGAATGATCCATGACAATATACTTTAACTGAGATGTCGGAAAACATAAATCATTACGTTGTATTCCTTGTCCAACATCAACTCTTTAGCATGTCATACTAAATGAGTGCTCCCAATTATAAAAGATGTCTACAATAGTATATTTATATATGAAATCTCTCTTCCTTCAATATTCTTTCATGAAATTGTTCAAATGACCAATACAATGCTTGCTAACCTCCAATAAATTTACAACCTCTACTTCTTAGACGTGAAGTCATTACTCCCCATGGGATAAGCAAATGAGACATATATAATTTCAGATTTCTGACAATAAACTCATTCAACCATTTACTCATAGGATATAAGTGAAGCACACGAGTAAATGACAAACTACTCCAAAAAGATATAAGTGAAGATCAATGAGTAGCTAAATAATTATGCAACTATGTGAAGACTCTCTCTCATTTAAGAACTTCAGATCTTGGTATTGTATTCAAACAGCAAGCAAAACAAAATGAAATGACAATGCAAGGATAGAACAACTCATGCGAAGAAGCAAAAACTTAGGCTCAACCGATACTAACCGATAGTTGTTGAAGAAGAAAGGTGGGATGCCTACCGGGGCATCCCCAAGCTTAGATGCTTGAGACTTCTTGAAATATTATCTTGGGGTGCCTTGGGCAGCCCCAATCTTGAACTTTTGTGTCTCCTTAATTCCTCTCATATCATGGTTTCTCTATTTCTCAAAAGCTTCATCCACAACAAACTCAACAAGAACTCGTGAGATAGGTTAGTATAAACCAATGCAAAACCTTATCATTTTCTACTGTAACAAATCACTAAAATTATTATTCAACATTGAATACTAAATGCCTCTGCATATTTAATAATCCTATCCTCAAATAGAATCATTAAACAAGCAAACATATGCAAACAATGTAAACATAACAGCAATCTGTCAAAACAGTACAGTCTGTAAAGAATGCAAGAGTATCAATACTTTCCTAACTCCAAAAATTATGAAATAAAATTCCCACTGTAGTAAATTTATCAGATCTCATTATGCAAAAAGTTTCAACATTATATCATCCTCTGACTTTTCTAGGGAATTTTTGCAACAGCGGTAAACTTTCTGTTTTCAAACAGCAACATGTATACTAGCAAAATTAGCATGGTACAGGCCATCCTTGACATTTTTATTGAAACTAAAGATGCAAAACATTATTCTAAAAGACAGAAATAAATACTAACAAAAGAAAATGACGCTCCAAGCAAAACACATATCATGTGGTGAATAAAAATATAGCTCCAAGTAAAGTTACCGATGAACGAGGACGAAAGAGGGGATGCCTTCCGGGGCATCCCCAAGCTTAGGCTCTTGGTTGTCCTTGAATATTACCTTGGGGTGCCTTGGTCATCCCCAAGCTTAGGCTCTTGCCACTCCTTATTCCATAGTCCATCGAATCTTTACCCAAAACTTGAAAACTCCACAACACAAAACTCAACAGAAAACTCGTAAGCTCCGTTAGTATAAGAAAATAAAACCACCACTTAGGTACTGTAATGAACTAATTCTAAATTCATATTGGTGTAATATATACTATATTCCAACTTATCTATGGTTCATACCCTCTGATACTACTCATAGATTCATCAAAATAAGCAAACAACACATAGAAAACAGAATCTGTCAAAAACAGAACAGTCTGTAGTAATCTGTATCAAACATATACTTATGGAACTCCAAAAATCCTAGCAAATTAGGAAGTCCTAAGAAATTTGTGTACCAATCCAGATCAGAAAGAATAAGATCAGAAGCACATTTATGTGAATTAACAAAACTAAATTACTGGGTGAAAAAGTTTCTGATTTTCAGCAGGATCAACACAACTATCACCGAAAGCTATCCTAAAGGTCTTACTTGGCACTTTATTGAAACAAAAGATATAAAACATGATTACTACAGTAGCATAATCATGTGGACACACAAAAACAGTAAGGATAAATATTGGGTTGTCTCCCAACAAGTGAATTTCTTTAATGCCTTTTTAGCTAGGCATGATAATGGCAATGATGCTCACATAAAAGATAAGAACTGAAACATAACGGGAGCATCATGAAGCATATGACTAGCACATTTAAGCCTAACCCACTTTCTATGCATAGGGATTTTGTGAGCAAACAACTTATGGGAACAATAATCAACTAGCATAGGAAGGCAAAACAAGCATAAGTTCAAAACTTGAATCACATAGAGAGGAAACTTGACATTATTGCACTTCCTACAAGCATATGTTCCTCTCTCATAATAATTTTCAGTAGCATCATGAATGAATTCCACAATATAACCAGCACCTAAAGCATTCTTTTAATGATCTAAAAGCATAGAAAATTTACTACTCTCCACATAAGAAAATTTCTTCTCATTCTGAATAGTGGGAGTATCATAAAAGACTTGAATACTATAAATTGTTTCCACATTAAAAGAGTAATGTTTAGAAAAAGGGTAACCATAATCATGACAAGTTTTATAAATATAATCATCACTACTTCTTATAGCATAAGTTTCATCACAATAATCATCATAAGTAGCAACTTCGTTCTCATCATAATCGATTGAAACCTCTCCCAAGATAGTGGAATCACTAAATAAAGTTGACACTCTTCCAAATCCACTTTCATATTCATCACAATAAAATTCAACTTCCTCCAAAATAGTGGGATAACTACTTCCTAAAGTTGACACTCTTTCGAACCCACTTTCATCAATATAATCATCATAGGTAGGAGGCATGCTATCATCATAACAACTTTGCATATCAAAACTTGGGATGCTAAAAATATCATCTTCATTAAACATAGCATCTCCAAGCTTGGGACAAACATTAATTTCAGCAATATATTATCAAATATTTCATCCTCATCAAACATAGCTTCCCCAACCTTGGGCCTTTTCATATCATAAGCATAATCACTCTCATCATTAAAAATATGGATAGCACCAATAGTAAAGAAATTATCATCATCACAATGAGTAGTAGGAGCAACATCATTTGGGAGGGATACCTTTTTACCTTTGTTGCTCCTTCTTTTCTTTTTCTTCTTCACATTATGTGTGGGTTCAACCTTCCTCTTTGAGCTCCTTATTGACGAGATTGGTTGGATAGAAAGCTCCTCCTCGTTACCTGATTCATCAAAAGAAATAATAGGAGGAGATTGGGAAGTCTCTTCCCTTTCATTAGTATTCTCTACATCTTCTATTTGCTTTCCACTGCTGGAATCAGCTACTTTGCCATCTGCCAGCTCTTTGCCGTCATCAAGCAGACGGCAAAGAAGCTCTTTGCCATCAGCTACCCAAAAGCAGACGGCAAAGAACTGGCTGATGGCAAAGAAAGTCTTTGCCATCAGCCAGTTCTTTGCTGTCCGCTAGCGGACGGCAAAGAGGGAGGGGCCCCACTGATGAGCTGCTTAAAAAATACTTAACGGCGATGGCAAAGAGCAAAAAAGCGGACGGCAAAGGCGGCGGACGGCAAAGATTTAACATATCTAACGGCCGCGCCCCACCCCGCCCCTCTTTCTTTGTTTCTCTCCCTGCTCTTCACACGTGCGCCGCCGCCCCCACCACTCGCCGCCCCACCGGCCCCCCGCCCCGTCGCCCCCGCCGCCCTGCCGTCTCGGCGCCGCCGCCCCCCCCCCCTCCCGCGCCCCACCGCCCCAGGCCCGGTGCCGCCGCCCCAGGCCGCCCCGCCCCCCTCCTCCACCGGCCCCCCGCACCGTCGCCACTGCCGCCCGGCGTCGTCGCCCACCACCCGACGCCTCACCGGCCCCCCGCCCCGTCGCCCCCGCCGCCCTGCCGTCTCGGTGCCGCCGCGCCCCGGCCCCCCGGTGCCCCGGCCCCCCCGCGCCCCACCGCCCCAGGCCCGGCACCGCCGCCCCAGGCCGCCCTGCCCCCCTCCTCCACCGGCCACCTCCTCCACCGGCCCTGCCCCAGGTGAGCTCTACCTCCTCTTTTTTTTCCTTTTTTCTGTTTTTTTCGTTTTAGGTTTATGTTTAGTTTATATTTAGTTTTAGTTTTAGTTTTAGGTTTAGTTTGAGGTTTAGGTTTAGTTTTAGTTTAGTTTTAGGTTTAGATTTAGTTTTTTCCTTTTTCTGTTTTTTAGTTTTAGGTTTATGTTTAGTTTAGATTTAGTTTTAGTTTTAGTTTTAGTTTTAGATTTAGGTTTAGTTTTAGGTTTAGTTTTAGGTTTAGTTCAGTTTTAGGAAAGAAGAAGAAGAAAAAAAAGAGGAGAGGAGGAGAAGAAGAAGAGGAAAAAGGAAAGGAAGAACAGGAGGAGGAGGAGACGAAAAAAGAAGAAGAGGAAGAAGAAGAAGAAGAAAAAAGAGGAGAGGAGGAGAAGAAGAAGAGGAAAAAGGAAAGGAGGAGGAAGAAGAAGAAGAAGAAGAAGAAGAAGGAAAAAAGGAAGAAAAGGAAGAAGAGGAAGAAGAAGAAAAGGAAAAAAGAGGGAAAAACCGACCCGACACGGTGCCCCACCCCCGACCCGGCACCCAGACACGACACCCCGACCCTGACACCCCGACCCCGACACCCCGGCCCCGACCCCGACCCCGACACTCCGACCCCGAGCCTGACCCGACACCCCGACCCCGACACCGACACGGCACCCCAACCTCGACCCGGCACCCCGACCCGACACCCCGACCCCGACACCCCGACACCCCGACCCCGAGACCCCGACCCCGACACCGACACCGACACAACACCCCGACACCCCGACCCCGAGACCCCGACCCCGACACCGACACCGACACGACACCCCGACCCCGACACGACACCCCGACCCCGACACCCCGACCCCGACCCCGACACCCCGACCCCGAGCCTGACCCGACACCCCGACCCCGACACCGACATGGCACCCCGACCCCGACCCGGCACCCCGACCCGACACCCCGACCCCGAGACCCCGACCCCAACCCCGACACGGCACCCCGACACCGACACGACACCCCGACCCCCGACACCTCCCGAAAAGGTGTTCTTTGGCCTTCTAGAGGCCGACGGGGTCATATATTTGTGAATTATTAGTTAGGTCATATATTTTTCGATTTTGTTATGAAAAACATCATATATAATTGTGTTGATCGGGTAGTTTTAAATGTGCAGTTGTTTCATCACTGCGAGGTTTGGTGTTCGACAACCTCGCCGTGCGTTTGACGAGCTCTGCCCCTTCGTTCATGGGTTAGCACAAATGACATGTCCTCCTCCCCCATTAATTATTTGATCTATTCCGATGAAACTTGATAGCTAGCTATATATGTGTCTTGAACCATCAGTATGCGTAACCAATATGTGTATCCCGTTCGAAAGCGTCATAGTTATAAATATGCATGCATTTGCATATTTATAACCTTGATTCTTTCGAATTGTCCAACGCTGTCCATGGACAGCCCGAGTATGTGTAGATTGGGTTCGTTTTCCCATATGCTTTGCTCCGGATCTGACGCATAAATTTCTTTAGTGCCTCCCCTGTTGTTGTCCGGGTACACATCCAATCTGTTTATTGCAGAGACGTGTATCAGGAGAACAACGGGGAGGTGCTGCCGAAATTTTGCGTCGGATCCGGAGTATAGCATGGGAAAATGAACCCAATCTACACATACACGGGTGGGATTAGGACCTATCATTACCTATTAGAGTGTAGGTTGCATGGATGTAATAAAATTGACAAAGTAGATCAACTGATGAATATATACATGGTGAATTACATATATAACTGTTGTGTGTCTAGTAGCTCTGAAAGTCAAGATGAGTGATCGTGCGTGGATGTATACCGGTCACACTGGTCAGAACAAATGGAGCGCTGAATGGTTCACAAAAACCAAGGGGTTTGTGAAAGCCGCATTTGCAAATGGCCAGAAGAAAACCTGGTGCCCCTATTTCCAGTGTGGCAATTGGGAAAAGAGGACAGAGGCTGAAATGGGCAAACACCTGCAGAAGAGTGGTTTTACGCCCGATTATACGGTGTGGACATTTCATGGTGAGTCTGCCCAACGTGACCGAGCTGAGGTGGATCATCGTCGCACCGACGAGCATGGTACCGGGATGGAAAACATGGTGCAAGACTATGATGATGCTCGGGATTCGGACGAAGGAGATGGAGGAATCTGCAAAGGCCTTCAATGAAATGTTGGAGTCTTCAAAACGTCCGCTCCACGAGCACACTGAGATTTGTCAGTTGGATGCCATCTCACAAGTAATGGCTCTGAAGGCTCAGTTCAACTTGGGCAAAGAATGCTATGATGCAATTATGACAGTATTTGGACGCTTTCTACCCAAAGGCCATGTAATGCCTGCAAAACTGTACCAGTCGGACAAAATCCTCCGTGCACTAAAGATGCCCTATGATAAGATACATGCCTGTGAGAAAGGATGTGCCTTATTTAGGCTTGACTATGCGGACTTGAACTATTGTCCCATTTGCAAGTCTTCCAGGTATATTGTGGTAGACAACGGTATGGGTGAGAAGACACAGACCAAAATCCCCGTTAGTGTTCTTCGGTATATGCCAATCGTACCAAGACTTCAACATATTTTCATGGTCGAAGAGACGGCCAGACAGATGACATGGCACAAAACAGGCAAAAGAACTAAACTAGATACAGATGGGAATCTGATGATGGTACACACATCGGATGGTGTTGCATGGAAAAAGTTTGATGAATTACATGCTGACAAAGCGGCAGATCCGAGGCATCCTCGAGTCGGCATCAGCACGGATGGGTTCAGTGTGTTTGGTATGACGGCAGCCCAATACAGTTGTTGGCCCGTATTTGTCTTTCCACTCAATCTCCCCCCCGGACAGATTATGCAAAGAAAGAACATTTTCCTGACGTTGATAATTCCAGGGCCCAACTATCCGGGGAAAAATATGAATGTGTACATGCAGCCGCTTAAGGACGAATTGCAAGAAGCCTGGGATAATGGGTTCAAGACATACGACGCCTATAGCAAACGGAACTTCATAATGCGTGTCTGGTACATGTACTCGACACATGACTTGCCAGCGTATGCGCTATTCGTTAGCTGGTGTGTGCATGGAAGGTTCCCGTGCCCCACATGCAAGGGAGCTCTTAAGTTTCGTTGGCTTCAGGCCGGTCGCAAGTTTTCTTGCTTCGACATGCATAGACAGTTCCTAGATCCTCGCCATAAGTTCAAGAAAGACAAGAAGAACTTCATCAGAGGTAGAGTTGTCAAAAACTCTGCACCACCTGCATTGACAGGCCAACAGACCCTGGATCAGTTAAACGCTCTCAAGCCAGATCCACAGCGTCCAAGGTACTTCAAGGGGTATAATACTAAGCACGCGTGGACTCACAAAACATGCTTATGGGATCTGCCTTACTTCAAGGACCTCCTTTGCCCACACAACATCGACATGATGCACACTGAGAAGAATATCGCTGAGGCACTTTTTGGTACATTGTTCAGCATAGATGGGAAGTCAAAGGATAATACTAAGGCTAGAGTCGGTCTGGAGGCGCTATGTGATAGTCCGTTACAAAACATGAAAGAACCGAAAGGAAAGCAAAACTGGACGAAGCCAAAGGCATGGTTCAATCTTGGAAGGCGAGCTATGAGGGAAATTATCTTGTGGGTGCAACAGCAGTTGATGTTCCCTGATGGGTATGCAGCAAATCTAAAGAGGGGAGCGAATCTTGATAAATTGAAGATATTTGGTCTCAAGAGTCATGATTGGCACATATGGATTGAGCGGCTAATGCCGGCGATGTTGCGTGGCTTCATCCCTGAGGATGAATGACTAGTACTGGCAGAACTCAGCTATTTCTTCCGTGTTCTTTGTGCGAAAGAATTATCGCCTGGCGTGCTAGAAGAAATGGAAGAGTTGGTGCCGGAGTTGATCTGCAAGTTAGAGAAGATCTTTCCATCGGGCTTCTTTAATCCAATGCAGAATTTGATTTTGCATCTCCCGACCGAGGCAAGATTGGGGGGGCGTGCAAAATCGTTGGTGCTACCCAATTGAGAGGATGCAGAAGATGCTTCGAGAAAAATGTAAAAATAAACGTAGAATTGAAGCATCGATGGCTGAGGCATTTATCACAGAGGCGGCGGCAAACTTCGTAACAACACACTACGAAGCCAAAAATCATCATTTGCATAATCCGAAGCCTCGGTACAATGCCGACGACCCTAAAAAGGGTGGATCCAACCTCAGCCTATTCAAAGGGAATCTTGCACCAGCTAGTGTTTCACATCCAGTATCTTTGGATAACGAAGAATTGCGGACCATTTCGTTGTATATCTTCAACAACCTGATAGAAGTGCGGCCATACATCGAGTAAGTTCTCGGTACATTGTTTCGCAACTTCTATTTCCTTTGAACTGCTCTTATTCCTGGATATGTCATACAGTCGATACGTCGCCATATTCTCGTATGGAGCGGAGATCCAAAAGGATTCCGTCGAAGAGTATGAGCTTCTCGCAAAGCAAGGAGGCGGCTATCCCGGTTTCATCTCTTGGTTCAAACAAACGGTAATTTCTATTAGACAATTTCATTTCATTCGCTAATTTGTGCGTAATGCAACAATCCTTTCATATTAAACTTGTAGGCTAATTCAGAGTCTATGGACGCCGAATTGAGACAAGTCGCTAATGGTTTTGACTATAAGGTCTGTTCATTTGACAAGTACGACATCAACGGGTATCGCTTTCGTACCTATGGCAAAGAGCTATCTATGGCCGACCGAAAGTCTACAAATTGTTGTGTATCTGCTATCGGCGAAGGAGGTACCGAGTATTATGGGAGAGTTGAAGCAATTTATGAACTTCTGTTCTATGGTGAAAACCCACCGAATGTCGTAGTCTTCAAATGTTATTGGTTTCAGCCGAAGGAGACTAGAAGGACTCATGAACATATAGGGCTAGTTGAAATCAACCAAAGCACCCATTTAGATGTTCCTGATGTCTATATTACGGCTCAACAGGTGACCCAAGTATTCTATCTACCGTGGGCCTGCCAAACTAATCCAAATCTGAAAGGTTGGGATGTCGTTTATGAAGTGCCGCCACGTGCTAGACTTTCTCCCCCAAAGGAAGAGGATTATGAACCTCACATTAACCCAGACACATATGAAGGAGAATTCTTCCAAGAGACACGTCTTTCCAAAAAGCGTTTCAAGAACCACTATACTTCACCCCAAAACATTGAAGTAGACAGCGACAGTGAATCCAACATCACCCCAGAGGAGGAACAAGAAGAGCCGGAACAAGAATAGGTTACTGCTGCGGATGACCTGTCAATGCTTGACCGATTACGTCGAGGTGGCCTTGCACATGTTGATGCCAATGAACCCGATGAGCCCATCATTGATTATAGTGATGATGATGATTATGCATTTATTGATGATACTGATCGAGATTATTAGTAGTGTCAGGTATTCAATTTTTTATGTTGTACTTGATGATGATACACTTAAGTGATATATATATTCTTATTCATGTCGGTACTTTTTTTATGTTGTACTAATTTCGCTTATTCTTTGTCATGGCAGGTGTTGAAATACGGTGGGCGCTGGTCAGGAGCGCGCCGAGGCCCCTTCTTCGTTGGCGCGTGGTGCGAGGTCTTCCATTCCACACGCACCTCTCCGCCGAGCGTTGCTAGACAGTATGGCGACACCGCCGAGCCCTTCTTCGTCGACCGCGGTGCCCAGCAGGGGACGAGGTAAGAAGAAGAGAGGAGGTGGAGCATGTGGTCGCGGGAGAGGAGGTAGGGTGACTCTTACGGCGCCTTCCTCGCCGCCGCCCCCAACTGTTTCACCCGAGCACGTGACTGCTAGGGTGGACTCGTCTGAGGAGGAGGCTACACGGACTCTGGTCCACGAGTCTCCGGTCCACGGGTCTTCAGCCCACGAGCCTCGGGTCTACGGGCCTTCGGCCCACGAGACCTCGGAGGAGCACACGTCTGGATGGGGTACTTGGTCGGGTCGGCCTGAGGAGCCGGGTGGCCATGCCGATGATGGCGGGGAGCCGAGTGGCCATGCTGATGATGGCGGGGAGCCGAGTGATTTTGAGGAGGAGGGGGAGGAGGGGGCAACGTCTACCAGCGTGGTGCTACATGACTCCCGTCCGTGCCGGCGACCCGCGAGCAGAGGTGGTTGATTTTCCCTGATGGGGAGAGGTAAGTGCATTTAATCTTTTTGTACCTTCTGCATTCACGTTTCTTCAAATAACTAATGTGTTGGCCTTGTAATGCTGCAGGGGTTAGGACCACCATGAAAGTGTCCGCCGGCCCAACTCCATCCTTGGAGTTCTGATTCGGCAAAACCTCCCGGGGTTTGGCACGTTGCCTGGTGAGGGTCGGCTTCCAGAGGTTGGATTGAGTTGGGAGCACTACTTGGCTGCCCCGGCCCCGCCGGGTGAGATATCGACGGTGTCTTGTGCAAGACGAGGGCGAATGTGGTGATCAGAAAGTTCTGGGTAATTTCTCCTTTACACAATTAAAAATCTTCAACTAGCTAGTTATTAATTGTACTAATCAATATTGTCTCATTTGATTGCAGACATTCTATAGGTGTGAGGAGGGATACGAGGAGGAGGCGGCAGATGTTATCGACAAGGAGTGCAAGCGCCTACTTCAGAACTTACGGCATGAGGTTCGGGTGCAGGCTGTTCGAGACTACTACGCCGGGCGTGGTATCAAGAAGCCCAAGCAGGAGTGTCGCGATAAGTTCTTGAGTAAGGAGCAGTACTTGAAGGTAATTCTTAAGGCCTTGTACTTACTTCCTTCATTTAGTAATTCATAGCCGTAGGGCTGAAGTTTCTATTTGCTAACCTAGGCCCCTCCGAGATGGTGTGTGGATCAGATGGATTGTTGGGAGGTGTTGGTCAATGCGTGGTGATCAAAAGAATGGCGGGCCACCCACAACTAGGCCAAGGACAAACGTGCCCAAATGGAAGGTGTGCCACACCACCAAGGCAGCTCCAACTTATTTCAGTACAGGCGGAACTGGGTATGTGGTTTGCTTCATGATTCATGCAATTCATTCATCATGCTAGCTTTAGTCCTTTAATTACTAATTTACTTTGTTTCTCTCTTTCAGGCACGCTACAATAAGGCGGATAAGGTGCCAGAGGTGTACGACCTGTATGCCATGGCCCACACTGGCCCTTACAAGAAAGTCAAGGCATTCTCTGTGTCTGACCTCGATGATCCAAAGAACTTCACCAACATCTCCGCCCACGACAAGCTCGTGCAATATAGAGATCAAGGGAAGGCGAGGAAAGGGGAGGACTTTAACCCGAGCCAGGGTCCCATTGATACAAAGCTGCTAATGATATCTGGTGGCGGGAGGTCCCATGGCTCCATAGCCATGGGAGATGGACTTATCCGTTGTCCTAGCACTCTCCCGGAGATCAAGGCGCGCCAGTCGAGCTCCGCTCCTGAGATAAGGCCTCGTGAACGGCCAGTCCAACTCGCCTTCAAGGTTAGTTATACGTACTCAGCTATCTTTCTCCATTACATTGTGTGCGCTTCCATCAATGATTACAAATGGTCATGTGAGTGGTGTTGCAGGCTGCTATACAGAGTGAGAGAGATAGAATGGAGAAACTTCTGGCGGAGGCGGCGGAGAGGCAGCGGGAGTTGGAGGAGAGGACGACAAAGATGTTGGAGGAGGAGAGGGCACGGAATGACATGCAGGCAAGGGCCATGTACGAGCTCCTTGTGGTAAGTTTCTTCTGCAGATTACTTGCTAGTCTTAACATTTGAGTCTCATTACTAACTAGTATGACTCTGTTGTGAATACCAAATGTGCAGTCTGTCTGCGAGAAGTCCGGTCAGACCGCTCCGCCGATGCCAGTGATTCCTCCTGGGAGCACGGTGAGTTTAATTTGAATGGACATTACTTGCTAGTCTTAACATTTGAGTGTCATAATGCTAACGAGACACTGGAAATGATCTTTGGTGCAGCTTAACTCCAGAAACGCATCGCACGATCCTTCTCCAGCTACCGGCATGAGCCAGCCCGCTCCTACACCTCCCTGATCACGGTAAGTTTCTCTAGTGTTTTGCTTAACAAATGCATAAAGACCTAGACTTAGCTTTATTTCCTCCAATATGCTTACCATAATGACCTAGAGTTAGCTTCTTTTCGTCCAAAATGACTTAATAAGCTTACTGACCTCATAAACCATCCATTTTGCCTAAGTTAGCTCTAAAACGATATGTACTTAGCTTACTTATGTCAAAAATTGCATAATTAGCTTAGTTAGCTCATAAACGATCCATTTTACCTAAGTTAGCTCTAAAATGACTCATTTTACCTTAGTCAGCTTACAAGTGATCCAATTTATCCAAGTTAGCTCTAAAATGACCCATTTTACGTAGATTAGCTCCTAAATGATCCATTTTACCTACGTTAGCTTTAAAATGACCCATTTCACCTAGGTTAGCTCCAAAATGACCCATTTCACCTAGGTTAGCTCCAAAATGACCCATTTCACCTAAGTTAGCTCAAAAACGATCCATTTCACCTTAGTTAGCTCAAAAACATGGCATTTCACCTTAGTTAGCTCATAAACGACCCATTTCAACTAAGTTAGCTCCAAAATGATCCATTTCACCTAGGTTAGCTCATAAACGACCCATTTCACCTAGGTTAGCTCATAAACGACCCATTTCACCTAGGTTAACTCATAAACGACCCATTTCACCTAGGTTAGCTCATAAACGACCCGTTTCACCTAGGTTAGCTCATAAACGACCTATTTCACCTAGGTTAGCTCATAAATGACCCATTTCACCTAGGTTAGCTCATAAACGATCCATTTCACCTAGGTTAGCTTATAAACGATCCATTTCACCTAACTTAGCTCATAAACGATCCATTTCACCTAAGATAGCTCATAAACGATCCATTTCACCTAAGAAAGCTCATAAACGATCCATTTCACCTAGGTTAGCTAATAAACCATCCATTTCACCTAAGTTAGCTCATAAATGATCCATTTCAACTAATTTAGCTCATAAATGATCCAGTTCACCTAAGTTAGCTAATAAATGGCATATACTTCTTCTTCTAGTCTTCTTCTTCTTCTTCTATTCTTTTTCTTCTAGTCTTATTTTTCTAACTTTCTTATTTGTCATTTTGCAGGTTTCATTCACTTCACGGAAGCCAGCTTCCTATGATGGATTGCTTGTTTTTTCCTTTGATGCACTTCTTGTATTCTGCTCGCTTGCTATGATGGAATTAACTTGCTATGATGAAACTAGATTGATTGATGAAACTTTGCATATTGTAATATGTCTGGATCGATGGAACTATGTGCAACCTACTATGTATGTATGGATGGATATATATGTGCTGGATATTTATTATGTTGGATATATATGTGCTGGATATTTATTGTGAAAGAGTCTTTTGATATATTTGATGTGATAATTGTTGGATATAAGAAAAACAGAATAAAAAAGAGGTAGTGCAGGCTCTTTGCCGTCAGCGGCAGACGGCAAAGACCCCTTTGCCGTCGGTGGCAGACGGCAAAGGGGGCACGTGGCGCCCACCTGTTCTTCCTAGGAGATGGGCCATTTGGCAAATTTTCCTACCGTGGCGGACGGCAAAGCTAAGTTGATGGCAAAGACTTTGACCTTGCCTACCGTGGCAGACGGCAAAAAATAGCGGGCGCTGACGCATTGCTGACGTCAACTGGCAGACGGCAAAGAGGCGCTCAAATTTGCCGTCCGCTGGCAGACGGCAAAGGCCGCCATTAGCCGCCTAACGGACTAACGCTGGCGGACGTCCAGTATTTTGCCGTCCCTCCTCTTTGTCGTCCACCGCTATAGGCAAAGGACTCTTTGCCGTCCGCCATATAAAGCAGACGGCAAAGGACCTGTTTGCCAACCCTGTCTTTGCCGTCCCTCTTTGTCGTCCGCCGCTGATGGCAAAGCTCTTTGCCATCCGCCGTCCGTGCCTTTGTCGTCCGCCGTGGCAGACGGCAAAATACTGGATTCTTGTAGTGTTCTTTTCTTTAGGTAATTGGCAATATAAGGATTTTCAATGCAATCCTCCACACAAAACATATAAATCTTCTCTAGATCAAAATCAAGAAATCTATCAAGATTAAATTTTGGAATACCTTCAGTTATACGTTTCATTTCTTCATACCCCCAAAGAAGACTAAGCTCTTTATGATGCCCAAGGGTAATCAAGTTATCACAATTTTTGGACACGATTCGATCATGAAACAAATTGCATTGGAGATTTAAATGACCATGTTCATTGCAAAGTTCACAAGGGGCACGAAAAATATTGAATCTTTCAGCACAATCATCAAGGCTTTCTTGCAAACTTTTAGTTTTTAAATACTTATGCCTCTTGCAATATCTATTTTCTCTATTTGGTGTGTCCATGCAAATCCAATCTACTCCATAAAGATCATCATGCTTATAAGAGACATTTTCATTATGACTAGTGCAATCATCCTTAGTACTATGGATATTCAAAGAGTTCATACTAACAACATTGCAATCATGCATATCATTCAAAGATTTAGTACCAAGCATTTTAATGCATTCTTCTTCTATCACTTGAGCACAATTTTCCTTTCTATCAAACTCACAAAAGATATTAAAAAGACGAAGCGTATGAGACAAACTTAACCCCATTGTTTTTGTAATTTTCTTTTATAAACTAAACTAGTGATAAAACAAGAAACAAAAAGATTCGATTGCAAGATATAAATATATACCTTCAAGCACTCACCTCCCCGGCAATGGCGCCAGAAAAGAGCTTGATGTCTACTACGCAACCTTCTTCTTGTAGACGTTGTTGGGCCTGCAAGTGCACAGGTTTGTAGGACAGTAGCAAATTTCCCTCAAGTGGATGACCTAAGGTTTATCAATCCGTAGGAGGCGTAGGATGAAGATGGTCTCTCTCAAACAACCCTGCAACCAAATAACAAAGAGTCTCTTGTGTCCCCAACACACCCAATACAATGGCAAATTGTATAGGTGCACTAGTTCGGCGAAGAGATGGTGATACAAGTGCAATATGGATGGTAGATATAGGTATTTGTAATCTGAAAAAATAAAAACAGCAAGGTAACTAACGATAAAAGTGAGCGTAGACGGTATTGCAATGATAGGAAATAAGGCATAGGGTTCATACTTTCACTAGTGCAAGTTCTCTCAACAATAATAACATAGATAGATCATATAACAATCCCTCAACATGCAACAAAGAGTCACTCCAAAGCCACTAATAGCGGAGAACAAACGTAGAGATTATGGTAGGGTACGAAACCACCTCAAAGTTACTCTTTCGGATCAATCTATTAAAGAGTTCGTACTAGAATAACACCTTAAGACACAAATCAACCAAAACCCTAATGTCACCTAGATACTCCATTGTCACCTCAAGTATCCGTGGGCATGATTATACGATATGCATCACACAATCTCAAATTCATCCAACCAACACAAAGTACTTCAAAGACTGCCCCAAAGTTTCTACCGGAGAGTCAAGAAAACATGTGCCAACCCCTATGCATAGGTTCATGGGCGGAACCCGTAAGTTGGTCACCAAAACATACATCAAGTGGCACATGATATCCCATTGTCACCACAGATAAACACGGCAAGACATACATCAAGTGTTCTGAAAGTAAAGACTCAATCCGATAAGATAACTTCAAGAGGGGAAACTCAATTCATCACAAGAGAGTAGAGGGGGAGAAACATCATAAGATCCAACTATAATAGCAAAGCTCGCCATGCATCAAGATCGTGCCATGGAGAGAACACGAGAGAGAGAGAGAGATCAAACGCATAGCTACTGGTACATACCCTCAGCCCCAAGGGTGAACTACTCCCTCCTCGTCATGGAGAGCACCGGGATGATGAAGATGGCCACCGATGATGGGTTCCCCCTCCGGCAGAACGGACTCCCGAGAGGTTTTTGGTGGCTACAGAGGCTTGCGGCGGCGGAACTCCTGATCTATCTTGATATTCGATGGTTTTAGGGTACGTAGGCTTATATAGGCGAAAGAAGTCGGTCGGGAGGTGCTTGAGGGGCCCACAAGACAGGGGGCGTGCCCTACAGGGGGGCACCCTCCTATCTCGTGGCTGCCTCGAGGACCTTCTGACGTGAACTCCAAGTCTATAGGATCATATTCTTCCAAAAAATCACGCTGCCGAAGGTTTCATTCCGTTTGGACTCCGTTTGATATTCCTTTTCCTCGAAATACTGAAACAGGCAATAAAACAGCAATATGGGCTGGGCCTCCAGTTAATAGGTTAGTCCCAAAAGTAATATAAAAGTGTATAATAAAGCCCGTAATCATTCAAAACATATAATAAAATAGCATGAATGCTTCATAAATTATGGATATGTTGGAGACGTATCACTATCCAGCATGCATCACAAGGTATTAAGTTCATGACAAAACTGAGTAATGCTTGAAGTATGATGACATAATGTAGACAAAGCAAGATCAAATAGCATGTTAGAGCCCCATCATTTTACCCTTAGTAGCAACAATAAAAATACGTGCCTTGCAACTCCTCCTATCATAGAGTAAGGACATTGAAAGATTGAACCTACTACCAAGCACCTCTCCCATTGAAGATAAATCGATCTAATTGGCCAAAAGAGATAGATAGATCAGAGAAAAATACAAGGCTATAAATCAAACATAATAAATCTCAGAAAAAAAGTCAAATACTTTCAATGAATAATCTGATCATAAACCCACAGTTCATCGGATCCCGACAAACACACCACAAGAATTATAATGAATAGATCTCCGAAGAGATCATTGTATTGAAGATCAAAAGGAGAGAGAGAGAGAAATTCATCTAGCTACTACTATGGACAACTCACACATCATCATGGAGGCAGCAAGGTTGATGAAGATTACCTCCCCAATGGTTTCCCCCTCCAGCAGATCACCGAAAAAGGCCTCTAGATGGGATTGCGGAAGAACATAGGCTTGTGCCAGCGATAAAATAGTTTCAGGTCTCGCTTTGGGGGTTTCTGGATTGAATCTATAGTGTTGGAATTAGGTCAAATGAAGCCTTGTGGGACCCACAAGCTGAGATAGCACACCCTCCTAGGGGCGCGCCCCTTGAGCTTGTGGCCCACGAGCAGGTCTTCGGTCCTTCCACGAAAGCTTATAGGGACTCTTCTAGTCTAGAAAAATCACCGTAAAGTTTCATCGTGTTTGAACTTCGTTTTGTATGATTTTTTGTGAAACAAAGAAATAGGTAAAAAAACTAGAACTAGCACTAGGCACAAGTTTAATAGGTCTGTCCACACAATAATATAAAATGGCATATAAAGCATACAAGATTGATAATATAATAGCATGAAACAATTAAAAATTATATATACATTTGAGACGTATTAGATACCACCGGTTTACCTGGACATGTTAACTCTTTCTCCATGATGGCTATTTTAGTCTCAGTTTGCTTTTCTCTCTTTTACTTCTGTTGTTGCTTTACCTGGATACTTCACACATTTTATCCTCCTCCTTTTGTTGCATTTGCACCTTACACTTGTGTTCTAATTGTGCCTTCTTTCATGGAAAGGATAATTCTTGCACTAGCTCATAATCATCATCAGTAGGAGTTACCAATGGTTCCACCTCCAAGGTTTCCATAACAAGATCTTCCTCAAGGTCTTCATCAGAGTAAAATTCCCATTTTCTCAGAGAGTTCCATGTGCTTAGCATAACTTTTAACAAATCATAGCACAACATCAGCGCCAAGGTAAAGTTCATCACTAACTTTGCTAACCGTCCCAGAATTAAGATAAAACTTTATGAAATCCAAATCTATTTCAACTCTACCATCTTCTTCCTCATCACTCCCCCAAGCTTCATTATTGGCTAGTTTACTATCTAATAATTCACAAGCTCTAGGCACCAAACTAGTAGTAAAATAACCCGCTGAAGCTAAATCTAATTCTTCTTTGGAATCATCCCGTAGTCCTCCATAAAATAAATTTAACACAAGCCAGTCAGGGAGCTTATGATGCAGGCAATCATTTAGTAGAGTTCGGTACCTTTGATATGACTTTACAAGGCTCTCTCTGGGTCTCTGTCGGAAATTTAAAATCCAGCATCTAGCTCTATAGGTAATTTTCTGATAAAAATGTGGCCGACAACTTATCCCATGTATCAAAGGTACGTGCATGGTGAGACACCAACCATGCCTTTGCTACAGCTGCTATAGTGTGTAATAATAACTTAAGCTTCATATCATCAGAGTTATAAGCATTTAATTTGAATGCCCCACATACATCATCAAAAAATTGCAAATGTTGGTAAGGGTCATCACCTTTTTCACCTTTAAATTTCTTACTATGCAATAATTTAAGAACACATGGATTCACCTCATAAGCTACATTGGTGAGGTTAGGACCCAATGGTGTGAATATTTCCTGCATTGGTGGTCCGGTAAGATGCATGGCATCAAGCTGGTAATAGTGCCCAAACTCAGCCATGGTTTCTCCGAACCTGCAAACAACCTAGTACATGTTATTAAACCAAACTTAAGAAAAAAGATCAAAAGCACTTAGCTCCCCGGCAACGGCACTAGAAAAAGCTTGATGTCCTTGAAGTGCAAAGTGGTAATGTGATGGGAAAGGTGTAGTGAGCATAAAAGTAATTACTGAAATGGAAATGAGTAACAAGGGTTGCAAACAAGAGCATTGAAACCAATAAGACTAAAGTGTTTTTTACCTGGAATAACACTAAAGTGTCCCTGGGGATCCTTGATTCCCCACTAGCATGTATCTATAGCCGTGCATGAACAAGATGCCATGTTGGATTCCTAAGCCACTTTGCATATTCCTATTTGTGGGCAGAGTTCGTACATATACGTGCATACACGTGGCAGCCCCATATCACATAAGTCGCCACCATTCTTCCCCACTCCGGTTATTGAAAAAGAGGTCCTCGTGGATGCAGCCTATAGTTGGTCTCTATTTTACCCCCTGCTACAATGATCCGAGACGTAGGCAGACAGGGCCTATCATTCACGTATCTTAGCAACTAGTTGGTTCGCTAGCAGTAATAACCTTCTGTCAAAAGTTGGCATATGTTGGATGGTCGACTTCACCCAACATCAAGAAGACTATTAACATAAACAAGCAAAGAGGATATTAAATCCTAATAGCAAATGATCCGTTACACACTAGGGTTCATCTGTATCCGCAAGAACTAAGGGAACTACTCACACATGGAGGCAACAAACATCATAAGAGTGGTGATGGCGAACATGAATGGATTACAAATGTAACACACAAGTTGATCCACTAGGGTTCTTGATGTTACAATGACATAGATGTGGATGATGATGATGATGATGGCGATGAAGAAGATGTTGCAGCCTCACTTATGGATGGTGGTCAAGACAGCGATCTCCTCCTTGCCAATTCCCACTCTAGATTGCTCTAGAGGCTAGGGTTCCACCATCTGTATGAGTTTCGGATCTCTCTATGTGTCTACTCCCCAATCCAATTCCACAGGGTGGAAATAGCAGACGAGGCGGTTCCCCAGGCACCTCATATGACCACCCATACAAGCGGGCGCGGGTATGGTAGGCTGTATTTGGCTCTAGATTCACCACAGGCGCCTCTCCTTTGGACCTTTTGCTTTATTATTTTATGGTAGTGGATTATCACATTATATAATGTGGTTCCATCACACTTTCCTGGGATTCTTTTCATATGCATTTAATTCCTCCAAAAGGTGTAACATGAGGAAGAACGACAAAAGGAGGTGTGCGAACACTGTAGAATTCCAGAAAGCCTACTAAGTTGGCATAAAATAAACACCTAAATTATCATATAATTTGGACTCATCATTGAGACTCTTCAAGTTTTCCCTAAACGGTGATGCTGAAATATGCTATAATCAACTGCCATATGGCAGAATAACCAGCTAAAATGTGTGTAGAGAGATTCATGGCTAAATGCCTCCCTGGCTCTAAGATTACCAAACTATGAAGAAAGCTTACTTCCTTTGCTCAAGAATTGACCGTAAGTTTGTATGCAGCTTGGGAGAGATATTCTAAAAAATTAAACTTTCACCTAACCATGGTTTCACTGAATATGTTATAGTCTCTATGGTCTATCATGAAATTAATGATGAATCCAGATCTACACTTGATTTGCGTGCAGGTGAGTGCCTTATGTCTTTAACTCTAGAAGAAGGAAAAGCACTCACCAAATTAATTATGACTGCTAAGTAACAACAGAGTATTGGTGAACCAGCTAAGTATACAGGAAAAATATATCATGTTGAAGACATTGAGGCATTTAAGAAGGTTGCTCAAGAAAAAGGTAAACATGTTGAACAAGTTATTAATGAAAAGTGGATATATTTAGTATTTAGCAGCAAGAAAACAAGCTCAGGGAGACAATGAATAGATTTGAGCATCACCAGGAGGATTTCAACCGATATCTTCGGAGGTGCATTCATCATAATGAAAAGGCTATATATCATCTCTCTGGAGAAGTAGATTACTTATGTCATGTTGTGAAGAATCTTTATAAACATTCTCGCATGATAGAAACCCAATGCTCACAAATATCTGAAACTCAATATTTGATTCTCGCCCAACTTGATAAAGATAATGTTGTTTCTTAAAACTGGATTTGTACTCGAAGTGGTAAAATGGTGCAGGACCCTAAAGGACCTAAATGGTATGAAAGAGAACAAGCTTTGAAGAGGAGAGAGTGTCAGAGTCAAACTCAATAAGACAAAGTACTCCCTGACAAAGAGCAATACCAAGGTGACCCAGTTTACCGAGATGCACAAGATGATGAAGCAGAAGGGGAGAATAAAGAAGAAGTTAATTCTAACTCAGAAACTATGGAAGGTAATAATGATAACGAAGAAGAAGCTTCCCCAAAAGCTAATAAAACTAAAGAACTTAGAGTTGAAAAGAGGAGTAAACCTCCATAACCAATGAGGGGTGAAAGCAGTAAGGCTTCGCGAAACAAACATAAAGGTAAGGAGACAGAGAAAGAAAGATAGAAAGATAAATCAAAGAAAACTCTTCCCTATCCAAAAGTTGTTAGTCCACCTTCAAATGATGAACTCTATTCGTCCTTCTTGCAATCTATTTTGAATAGTACTATTTCTTTACATGTAGCTGACATATTGAAGATTCCTATATTTGCTAAGTTTATGCGAGATATTATCAATAATAGAATAAGTATGAATCTAAAATAATAGGTGGCCATGATAATGAAGTACCCATTTGAGGACAAGATATTGGCAAAAATCGGAGACCTTGATATACCTACAATATCATGTTCCATACACTAGTAGAAAAACGGCTAGCCACAACTTTCGTTGGTGGCGCACCATTTTCCATCAACAACAACACTATATTTTCAAATAGTGTCGCTATGAGCTTATTGTTGGCATAGGAATTTTAGGAAACGCCACTTGTATGTGGGTCCCATCATCCTCACCATCCATGGAACATTGCTGACGACACAAAAATATCCACGCCGGTACTATTTCTTATACTTGTGGCGTGAGATTTTGTTTAATGTCACAAGTATAATGTGGGGTCCACAATCAGTTCACAGATCTTGTCCTGACGTTCCAAACGGTTGCATGCCATAAGTATATGCAGCTCTATATATAGATAGTTGTGGCTAGCTCAAGTTCTCAACATTATCTCTTCTAATTTTTGTCAATCTTGTGTCTCTCTGAAGATCCTAAATAACATACGTCGTCATGCCCTTGATCAATTTGATCCATCGAGAACTATCTACTCTAGGTAATATGGCCAATTTTTGGTTTCCATCTTTTAGCAAAAGGTAGTAATGCTGAAATATTTTTTGACTCTTTTTTAGGCAATTATATGAAGTGAATGATTCTTTACTATGTGGATTGAACTATAAATGAGTTCTTCTAGGTGGCCTTGGAAGATATTAATCGCAATGGCAAAACAAAGATATTATGTCCATGTAAGAAGTGCAAAAATGAAGTTTTGATTGACCCTTCTACTGATTGTGTGAAGATGCACTTGTTGAAACATAGTTTCATGCCTGGTTACACGCGGTGGACAAATCATGGTGAACACGAAGAGGATGCCAAAATTGTAGGGGGAGCACATGATAATGAACCAGAAGGAGGTATGAAGAATGAGTCCGAACTTGAAATCACCTGGATAGACAGGAAGACCGTGCGGAGGTTTAGGAAGTGACAAACCTTTTGTGAAAAAGGCAAAAAGAACGGAGTGATAAAGACCTATCCAAGAAGGAAGATATAGATGAACATGAAGACCAACAATCTGGCGTCTATCAAGAAGAATATGAAGTCCATCTCAAAACAAAGTGTGTGAAAAGAAGACAAAGCATGTTGTTGGATGTAGAAAGTTCCTCAACAGAATTCAAAAACGACGTCACAGTTGATTTTATATATCGTTTGTTATTCAGCAACACTTGTATCGACCGAATTTTAGTATTAGTAAAATAAATCATCTCACATATTTTATTATTCACCATTTGTATTGAAATTTAGAAATTCAATTAGGCTATTGGTTGAACAATAGCTACGTCAAAATAGCTATGACGTTGGTGACATCACCAACGGCATAGCTATTTTTCACATTGTCTTCGCCGATCTGGGGGAAATGTTCACAGGCAAAGCTTCATTTCGTGCTCACACACACTCCACTTCTCTGACGCTGCCGCCGCCGCCACCCTTGTCGTTGCCTGCTGCCACATTTCGTGTCATCGACGCCCCTGTCAAGCTTATCGGACACTGTCGTTGCTTGTGCCGCCCTTGCCCCCCCCCCTCCATCACCACTACAGATGTGCCCGCCTCCCCTCCCCTACCGCTCGCACTTCTACTTTACCCCCTCCCCCACCGGCACACCACCGGCCCCAACCACCTCGACCTTGCCTCCGGCAGCTCCGGTTGCAAATTGTCCGACATCGCCTTGCCTAGCCGTGAACACCTCGATTCCACCGGTAAGTGAGATCTCTTTGTTTCTTTTTTTAAGTTCATAGATATATTTGTAACAGTTGCTACACATCTATATTTTAGGGTAAAATAGTTGTAGTTGTAACATTGTGAGTTGTTTTGACATGGCTTTGTGGAAATGTGGTTGAAATCACGAAGATTTAATTGTTCATAGACATATTTGTTACAGTTGTTGTCAAATTTTTTGAGATGGGTGCATGTGATGAATTGTTGTTCAATTTTTGTGTTGGTTGAGAATTATTTGTGGTATCTATGTTTCTTTTTGTAGGGAATGTATAGGGTTTCCGATGTTTTGGCGAAACATTGATTAATTTCCATTTCATCAAATTTCTGGCAACCAATATATCCTCTTTTTAGCAAATGTCATGCCGAATTTTTGTATTTTGTATTCGAAGTAAGTATATGTCTGATTTGTTTGTAGATATCTGACATGGGATCTTCTTCGACACATCCAGCCAACGGTGAAGTGACATTTACAGATGTGTTGGGAAACAAAGATTATGATGAAGATCTTCAGCAAGAGGACATAAATTCGTGCGGCTGCTATGTGAGAGGAAGTGGCTACAAAGATATTCCTGGTGAGGAAAATAATCCTGATAAGAGTGATAGTACTGCTAAAGATGATACGGATGAGTCTTGTGCTGAGGACGAGGTAGAGGTGGAGGATGCTCCAAAATCCAAGAATCTGCGGAAACCTAGGAGCCGAAATGCTATAGGAACTGACAGGCTTGTGGTCACTTGAGTTAATTGCACTGGTGAGTCGGTTAGTCCACGGAAGGCCTTGGCTCACTACAGCAACGCCCTAGGTCTCATCCGTCTAGAAGTCTTCTCCATCAACGTGTCCAATATAAGGGATTTTAGCAAAGATAATCTCCAAGAACTCCTCATAAGAAGGGTGCACGCAAGATTCAAGTTTCCTAACGAGTACGACAACCTATTGTACTCAAAGAATCAGGTAAACAACCATGGAATCCATAAGTTCTCCAAGAATTTGAGTTCTTGGAAATCATCCACAAGAAAAGAGTTTCATTAAGAGTTCTTTGACATCCATAAGAAGTGGCCTACCATTAGTGAAGATGACTAGAACACTTTCAAGATGCAAAATTAGGAGAACCATGTAGTGCAGAACCAGTCGACATGGGGGAGTGACATATGATCAAAGACATTAAGTAACGACACCCTCGAAAACCATGGTTTTGTTGGGAAGAAGCCCGTGTGGGACAAGCAGGACATTGTGTCGGTGTCAAAACTGGTGGATCTCAAGTAGGGGGTCCCAAACTATGCGTCTAAGGCTAATGGTAACAGGAGGCGGGGGACACAATGTTTACCCAGGTTCGGGCCCTCTCTATGGAGGTAATACCCTACTTCTGGCTTGATTGATATTGATGAATATGAGTATTACAAGAGTTGATCTACCACGAGATCGTAATGGCTAAACCCTAGAAGTCTAGCCTATGAGATTATGATTGTTGTCCTACGGACCAAACCCTCCGGTTTATATAGACACCGAAGGGGGCTAGGGTTACACAAAGTCGGTTAAAGAGAAAGGGATCTTCATATCCGAATTGCCAAGCTTGCCTTCCACACAAAGGAGAGTCCCATCCGGACACGGGACGAAGTCTTCTATCTTGTATCTTCATAGTCCAACAGTCCTGCAATAGTACATAGTCCGGCTATCCGAGGACCCCCTAATCCAGGACTCCCTCAGTAGCCCCCGAACCGATCTTCAATGACGACGAGTCTGGCGCGCAGATTGTCTTTGGCATTGCAAGGAGCGTTCCTTCTCCAATACTTCAAAGTACCTAACTTAAATAGCAGTGTCCGACCCTTCATTTAATGACGCGCTCATCGGCTTCTGCACCTTCATGATTCCAGCTTCCATGTGTCGAGCGAATACGAGAGGTCGGGACATTTTTGCATTTACCACCCTAACCGTATGAGAAAATTGTCTATTAAAGAGACGGGGATCTTCAGATCTAATCCACATCATCTCCCCCAAATGAGGAATCCTCAGAGCTTGCTTGCCAAAACCTTCTCAACATGGCTAGCGCTCCCAGCTCTTCTTCCCACCCTCACGGACCCAAGCAGGGGGGATTGGAAAAAGTGTTCCATATCCCACGGCCAATTGGTGAAGCTGCAGACCCAGGGATTCCTTCCCCCCGTAGATCTAGTCCCCGTCCGAGCCGGACTGGCTTCTTTCGACAGCGGGGAACAAGCGGAGAAGTTCCCCAACCCGTCCAGGGGGAGCGGGTATGCTTTGTTCCCTATTTGTTGAGAGGCGTCGGATGTCCAATCCATCCGTTCCTCCGAGGGCTTTTGGAGTACTATGGTCTCCAACTGCACAACTTCACACTTGCCTCCATCCTACATATTGCGGATTATGTTGCTCTTTGCGAGCTATTTCTGGGCTGCGAGGCTCATTTCGAGCTATGGAAGAAGTTGTTCTGCCTCGTCCCTCGTAATCAAGAGGGATCAATATTCCAAGTGGGCGGAGCCGAGATTTGGCGCATCACTGGGACCGGATACCTATCCGGTACGCCGAAGAAGGCATCCGAAGAATGGCCTTCCAAATGGTTTTATATTGAAGACGTATCCCTTTCCTGACCCTATCCGGAGGGGTCTTCTTGAATATTCAAGTACTCCATTGAAGAAGCGCCTCAGCTAGCGTCCTCGGAGCCCCAGGGAGAAAGATAGCATGGAAGTCCACCAATTGATGAGCACGATAAAGGCGCTCGCTCAATCTGGATTGTCAATAGTCGAGGTTATGGCGATATCCATAATGCGAGGGGTTCAGCCACTCCAATACCGACGGCGCCCCATGTGGCACTTCAACGGGGAAGATGATGCCACCCGCTATGGTTGGAAGGGTCCGGACACTCACGCCGCTTTGGCGAAAATACTGTCCAGATTATACAAAGGGGAGGAGGAGGAGTTCATCCACATTAAGCCCAGTGATGGATTTTCCATGTACAATCCTCCCAGTTGGGTGAGTTTTCGTCTCACGACTCTACTCCATCAACTCCCTGAATCTTTTTTCATAAATATTAATCCGTCATTTATAATAGGAATGGCGGAAGGTCACTAGGGAGATCCACAACCCCGCACCATAGCCAGGGGACCACAACCGGGCTCTCGACCCCGGATTCGAAGAGGATCCGGATATATTCGTGGAGCTCGGGGGAGGGGGGTTTTACCAGGCGAGTTGTGATGGCACCGAAGTGACCATCATAGCCAACTATCCCGGCCTTCTCCCTGCGATGCATGTATGTAATCGGGAGACTTGTCCTTTGATAGAATTCCCTCTATCTGCCTTACCCACCGCAGTATATTATGCTCTAAAGGGGAGGCGGTCAGCGCGCAAGAAGGCGGCGCCTACGATGGACAGGCTTTCGAAGAGGAAGGCCAATAGAAATATGGTTGAACCTTTAGCAAAGAGGTATGGTTGTTTTAAGTATGCTCTATAGCCATCACATTTAAAGTATGACAATATCCGTTGTCTTATCAGGAAAAACATTCCCCGGACTATGTCTGAGGATTCTGCCGGTCGTGCCTCCACGAGCCGGATTGCGGACCCTGTCATAAGGACTGAGGCTAACATGGAAGCGACACCGGATTGTCCCTTTGCGGAGGAGTGGGATAAAGTATCCGTCACAAACTCCGAAGTGGAAAGCGCCATGAATCATCAACGCCGGAGGGCAATCTTCGCGACCCTGGATTTTCATAAGAGGCCTTCAACGCCTTCAACTCGGGTGATGCTTAATTTATCCGACTGAATATTCCCTTAAGAATGCTAGATTTTGGCTTCACCCAGTCTGAGGTACACATCCGGATGACCCGGTAGTAACAATCACAGAGGTGCTCCCTTTATGCCCTAGCCAAACTAACGGGAACGTAGGCCATAAGCACAGGAGCCAGGCAACCCAGCTTGGCCAAAACTGAAGTCATATTGATGCATATAATGGCGAAGAAAAGGTACATACGTGGAAAAGACACATATTTGGTGAGCTTGATGCTCGGAAAATAATAGTAATAAGCTTCTATACAAGAAGCCCCGGGGTATAATTGACATACATATTAAAAATTGTATGCATTCTAGGTCTACGGTTTAACCGTGCAAGAGCTTTACAGCTTATTAAATAAAAATGAAAAGAGAGGAAAAATAAATAAATGGAGGAAAAAGGGAAAAAGGAGACGAGCGAAGAGTCCGGCACTAGGCATAGAATCTTCGGAGTCTGGCCGCGTTCCATGGGTTCGGCTCCAGGCGGTTGTCTGATGCATCACGCAGGCGGTACGCTCCTCTAGTGAGAACTTGTTGATGATGAAGGGACCCTCCCACTTGGGCTTGAGTTTGTCCTTATTCTTCTCCGGCAAGCATAGAACGAGTTCACCAATGTTATAAGTCTTGGCCCGTACTTCTCTGCTTTGATATCTGCGTGCCTGTTGTTGACGGAATGCGGAACAGGCCTTAGCGATGTCGCGCTCCTCCTCCAGGGCATCTAAGCTGTCTTGCTGATCCAGCTTGGACTCTCTCTCTTCATACATGCGCTCTCGAGGTGAGTCATGAATAATGTCGTAGGGTAACACAGCCTCTGCGTCGTACACCATGAAAAAGGTGTATATCTGGTAGAACAATTGGGCGTGGTCCGCAGCCCCTAGAGTACAGAGTTGAGCTCCTCCACCTAGTGCTTGTCTGATTCTTTCAAAGACCGCACTAATCTGGGTTTGATGCCGCTCATAATAAGACCGTTGTCTCGTTCGACTTGACCGTTGGTTTGTGGGTGACATACGGAGGCGTAATCGAGCTTGATGCCCAGATTAGCACACCAGGCTTTCACCTCATCGGCTGTGAAATTGGAGCCGTTGTCAGTGATAATGTTGTGTGGAACACCGTAATGATGCACAATGTCGGATATAAAATCTATCACTGGCCCGGCTTCGGCCGTCTTTGACTGGTTTGGCCTCTATCCACTTAGTGAATTTATCCACCATGACCAACAGGTATTTTTCCTTGTGGCTTCCTCCTTTAAGGGGTCCGACAATATCAAGCCCCCAGACCACAAAAGGCCATGTGATGGGGATTGTTTGCAGAGCGGTGGGTGGCATATGGCTTTGATTGGCGAAAAGCTGGCATCTGACACAATGTTGGACGAGGTCCTGCGTGTCTTCTCAGGCCGTTGGCCAATAGAAATTTGTACGGAAGGCCTTGCTTACGAGGGCCCGAGCCACGGTGTGGTGACCGCCAAGACCAGTGTGAATTTCAGCCAAGAGCTGCCGCCCTTCCTCCTCAGAGATACATCTTTGAAGTACTCCGGTAGCGCTTTTCTTATGGAGTTCTCCCTCGTGAACCTTGTAGGCTTTAGAACGCCGCACAATGCAGTGTGCCTCATTCTGGTCCTTAGGAAGCTCTCGCCTATTAAGGTAGGCCAAGAAGGGTTCGGTCCGTGGGGCGATGACTGCCATGATGAGATGGGCCGACGGGGTAATTTCGGTGGCTGAGCCCCTGATGATGTCGGTGTGTCCGGAATCTGGGGTTGTATTCGGGTCTGGATTTGTAGTGCCGCTCTCCCCTTGCCACACCACGGATAGCTTGAAAAGCCTTTCCAGAAAGATGTTAGGTGGGACGGGATCATGCTTGGCGCCAATGCAAGCAAGGACATCCGCCGCTTGATTACTTTCTCGAGCCACATGGTGAAACTCGAGCCCCTCGAACCGAGCCGACATTTTGAGAATGGCGTTACGGTAAGCCGCCATCTTCGGATCTTTGGCATCAAAATCTCCATTTATTTGAGATATTGCGAGGTTTGAATCCCACGCACTTCCAAGCGTTGTATGCCCATGGAGACGGCCATCCGAAGACCATACAATAAGGCTTCGTATTTGGCTGCATTGTTAGAGTCTGTGAACAATATTTGTAGGACGTACTGAACAGTATCTCCGGTAGGGGATGTTAGGACAACGCATGCCCCTATGCCTGCCAGCATTTTGGAGCCGTCAAAATGCATGATCCAGTTGGAGTATGTGTCGTACTCTTTAGGGAGTTCGGCTTCTGTCCATTCGGCGACGAAGTTAGCCAATACTTGAGATTTAATGGCCCTACACGGTTTGTATGATATGTCGAATGGAAGGAGCTCAATGGCCCACTTGGCAATCCAGCCCGTAGCGTCGCCGTTGTTTATTATGTCATTGAGAGGTACTTCGGAGGCCACCGTAATTGAACACTCTTGAAAGTAGTGTTGTAGCTTCCGGGATGCCATAAAAACCGCATATGCTATTTTTTGGTAATGAGGGTACCGGGATTTGCATGGTGTGAGGACAGTGGAGACGTAGTATACCGGCTTCTGGAGAGGGAATTTGTGTCCGTCTGCCTCTCCTTCGATGACGAGCACCGTACTCACGGCTTGATGTGTGGCCGATATGTATAATAATATGGGTTCACCGACATTTGGCGCGGCCAGGATTGGGTTGCTTGCTAGAAGAGCCTTTATTTCTTCCTGTCCGGCCGTTGCCGCGTCCGTCCACTTGAAGTGTTCAGTGCATCGGAGAAGGCGATACAGTGGCAATGCCTTTTCTCCTAGTCTGGAGATAAAGCGGCTTAAAGCTGCCACACATCCGGATAATTTTTGGACCTGTTTAAGGTCTATTGGAGTAGCCAACTGTGACAAAGCTTGGATTTTGGCTGGGTTTGCCTCAATTCCTCTATTAGAAATGATGAAGCCCAGAAGTTTTCCAGCGGGAACACCGAAAACGCACTTTTCTGGATTGAGCTTGATGTCATATGTTCGGAGGTTGTCGAATGTGAGATGCAGATCGTCTATTAAGGATTCGACGTGCCTGGTCTTGATGACTACATCATCCACGTATGCCTCAACTGTCTTGCCGATTTGTTTCTCTAGGCATGTTTGAATCATGTGTTGATAGGTGGCACCGGCATTTTTTAGCCCGAAAGGCATAGTGTTGAATCAGAAAGGCCTGTATGGGGTGATAAAAGCCATTGTGGCTTGATCGGACTCCTTCATCTTAATTTGATGGTATCCGGAGTATGCGTCGAGGAAACACAGCGAGTCATGTCCTGCAGTAGCATCGATGATATGATCAATGCGGGGGGGAGGATCCTTAGGGCAAGCCTTGTTGAGGTCTTTGAAATCGATGCATAGGCGCCCGGATTCATCCTTCTTTGGTACCATCACCAGGTTTGCCAGCCAGTCTAGGTGTTTTGTCTCTCTGATGAATCCGGCCTCGAGTAATTTAGCTAGCTCCTCTCCCATGGCTTGTCGTTTGGGTTCGGAAAAGCGTCGTAATGTTTGCTTGACCGGCTTGTATCCCTTCAATATGTTTAGGCTATGTTCGGCCAGCCTGCGTGGGATTCCTAGCATATCAGAAGGGTGCCAGGAAAATATGTCCGAGTTTTCGCGTAGGAATGCCCGCAGTGCGGCGTCGACCGTGGGGTCTAGCTATGCCCTGATGGATGCTATCTTCATGGAGTCCGTTGGGTGGACCTGGAATTTGACTATTTCTTCTGCTGGTTTGAAGGAGGTGGATTTGGATCGCTTATCAAGTATCACATCGTCCCTATCCACCGTGGAGCGCAATGCGGTTAATTCTTCGGCCGCGAGGGCTTCAGACAATGCCTCGAGGGCCAAGGTGGCGGTTTTGTTTTCGGCGTGGAGTGCTACGTCCGGATCACTAGCAAGAGTGATGATTCCATTGGCCCGGGCATCTTGAGCTTCATGTATCCATAATGGGGTACAGCTTGGAAGCTCGCCAATGCATCTCTCCCTAAAAGGGTGTGATATCCACTGTTAAAAGGGGCCACTTGAAAGGTTATCTCTTCGGACCGATAATTCTCCGGCGTGCCGAATACCACATCGACTGTGATTTTTCCCACACATCGCGCCTCCCGACTGGGAATAAATCCTCAAAAGGTCGTATTACTTTGCTCAATGTGGCTCCTGTCTATTTCCATTTTGTAGAGGGCTTCCTCATAAATGAGGTTTAGTCTGCTGCCACGGTCCATGAGAACTTTGGTAAGTCGAAAACCGTCCACAATTGGACCGAGGATCAGTGTGGCAGGTGCCCGGGCTGTTCTGAATTTTGGTTCGTCACTGGCGTTGAAAGTTATGGCCGTGTCATTCCAGGGGTTTATTGTTGCAACTTGCCAAACTTCGGCAAGGCCGCAGAGTGCCCTTTTGCGCCTATTGTTTGAGGCGAAAGTCTCGAAGACTGTCAGCACTGTACAGTCGTTGTCTTCCATGGGATGTTTCTCTATGGTATTTTTGATGAGGAGATCCTCGCCGCTCTTGGCCACCTGCCGGAGTATCCAACATGCTCTAAGGCTGTGGGTTGGTATGGTATCCGGTGTTGTGTGTATCTTGCATGGCCTATCGAGCCATCCCTCTAGGACGGTTCTGCGCCCCGTAATGGGCTTTGATTTTTTTGTTACTGGATCGGGCGACCGACGAGGGTGCACCCTTTTTGTCCGGACGAGGGTTTTAGTAGAAACCGGTGGCTCCCAAGAGGTTGCCTGAGTTTTCCAGGTGCTTTCCATTGTGCAGTACTTCTGTACTATGGTTGCCAAGTTAGCGAAGTGTGATACGTGATGGCGATTGATTGCATTGAGGATTCCCTTGTCCGTGCAATTTTTGCAGAATAATGAGATTACGTGTTCATCGCGGTAGTCTTTGATCTTGTCCTTGACAAGGAGGAATCTTGCCCAAAAGTGATGGACCGTTTCTCAGAACTGCTGTCTGATGTGGGTAAGATCGCTCTTATATCTAGGTGGGTGGGTGGATTTAAGTCCGAACCCTGACCCCGTATGGGATCCAGAGCTTGAGAAATTTCCGAGCTTAACAGTTCGGGCTCCGGGATATCAACCATTTTTTTTGGTCCACAGTCCGATTCTAAGTTCGGAGTGCGGAGCAAGTCTTCTCGCGGGTGAGTAGCCGGCTCTGTGAGCTCAGAGATCCAAACATAGTTTGTCCTCAACATAGGGGAAGAGTCATAGCACTGCTCCTCCATTACCGCTATCTGATGGGTGATCGGTGGAGATACAATTTCTCTCTGGTCGGGTTTAAGCCCAATCCGAACATAGTCCATAGCGACTCCCAAGGCGGCAATGCGATCCAGGAGTTCATTTAAAGATGACAACTCCATCGGATCCATCTATTCGGAGTATTATGAGCTGACGCAGAGGTGACTTTCGATGACACGAGAAGTCATTGTCGGCCCGACAGCCGAACGGGCGATCATGGTAAAGCCGCCCAGCCGGAGGGTTTGGCCTGAGGCCAGGGCTCCTCCAGAGGAGATGTTGTCCTTGATAACAAGGTGATCCATCAAGCCTATCTTCAACATCACATCGAAACTCTCAATGAAAGCACCAATGTCGGTGTCAAAACCGGCAGATCTCGAGTAGGGGGTCCCGAACTGTGCATCTAAGGCTAATGGTAACAGGAGGCGGGGGACACAATGTTTACCCAGGTTTGGGCCCTCTCTATGGAGGTAATACCCTACTTCCTGCTTGATTGATCTTGATGAATATGAGTATTACAAGAGTTGATCTACCACGAGATCGTAATGGCTAAACCCTAGAAGTCTAGCCTATGTGATTATGATTGTTGTCCTACGGATCAAACCCTCCGGTTTATATAGACACCGAAGGGGGAGAGGGTTACACAAAGTCGGTTATAGAGAAAGGGATCTACATATCCGAATTGCCAAGCTTGCCTTCCATGCAAAGGAGAGTCCCATCCGAACACGGGACGGAGTCTTCTATCTTGTATCTTCATAGTCCAACAGTCCGGCAATAGTACATAGTCCGATTGTCCAAGGACCCCCTAATCCAGGACTCCCTCACATTGTACTTGCAGCAAAGGGCATCCAAAACCAATTCAAGCAATTCAAAGACCCCCTCGAATATAACTATGTCAGGGGCCGGTACCATTATGATTATAAGTCAGGGGAATTTTCCACTGTTCACCAAAGGAGAAGACTAGAAGAAGAACTAGAAAGGCAGTGTGCGGAACCTCAAAGCTCTCAAGGGTCCACGGCCAGGTGGAACACTCCTCTTAATCGGTCAATCAACACGACCCTCGGCAAGGACCCGTAACATTCGCCAGTGGGTGGTCATGTGAACGGCGCCGGTGCGGTGCCCAATGGGACCATCATTATGTCAAAGACTGCGACCAGCAATGGCAGAGAAGGAGAGCCAACTAGCAGACCATCGAACAGAAAATAACTGCAGCCACAGCCGCAGCCATCGCCATAGCAACTATCGACGTCAAAGCACGATTCAACACGCAAAGCCAAGCCCATGCCCAAGCCATGTTGCCTTCAATAATCGGGAGTGTGTTCAGAAATAGCAAACTAGGAAACTTTGTGATCCAACCCTCAACCAAGGATACCAGCCCTTCTGTCTCTTTCGTTGGCAACCCGTTACCAATAGCTTCTGTCGATGCTCTTACGGAAGACACTCTGTGTAGTCTCTTTGCCCATGTGAATTGATGAGGACATCAATACCATTGTTATGCCCACTGCCCTTGCTGCTATACATATTGGACGAATTACTAGAGCTCGTGCATGCCAATTGAATTACCAAGTACTTCCGTTTCTTGGTAAAGATTCTAATGTTCATGAGAATATGATGTTGCCTAAATTGGATACATTTGTTTTGCTTACAAATGAAGGGCCTAGCTTGGACAAGAAAGATGAACCTTGGAGCAAGTTCAAGCATGGAGATGATGGCATGCGCAAGGGGAACAAGAATGAATTTTCAAGTGATGATTTCAGGACTTTGAAGCCACCATAATGAGTGCATGAAGGCTTGGACGAAATATACAAGATGCAACTTCCTAAATTTGTCCAGAGGCTATTATAAGTGTTGCGTCGCCTTATTATGAGCCAGGCCCATGTAATTCCGAAATACTTGAGTATAGGCTAATTTTAGAGTCCGTATGTGTGGGGAAACAAGAGATAGGGTTGGTTTCGGACCCCTCCTCCAAGGGCCACGAAATTTCGCCCCTCTTCCTCCATATATACAGCCCTTATAGTACCGTTTAGACTTTGGGTTTTGTTTAGATTAAAAGTTGGCCATAGCTGCAACTTCGCGTACTTCGTTTGTGTTCAACGACCAGACCAAGACGTCACAGAATCCCACCTTCATTAATAAAGCTTACCTCTTATATTCGCAATATCTAGATTGCAATCTCAATTTATTTCTTGTTCTTCGTTTGCTCGCAGGAAATAGACCCTCATGGTCAGGTTGATCGTGCTCCGACGTGGTCAATAACCCCTTGGAAGCTGGTTTAGCGATTGCTAAGGCGCGATGTCTTTGCACGTTCGTAGTCGAATCATCAAAGTCAACTCCCACAGAAAACGATAGCTATCTCATCGGAACATCGGGACACCTTCGCCTCTATCAAGTGGTACCAGATTTCCAGGTTGCTCGGTGAGATTTTACAGTCTTTCATAGTTTAGATCGAGTCTATTCTTCATACCTACAGTCCACGAAAAAGCCACACAAAAAATTAGGGTTAGTTCATCATATCTGAACCAGTCTTAGCCTTTGCGTAGTCTTTTTAGTATTTTGCTTTGTTGAATTTGCGGTTACATTGTCGTGTCAAGTTGCTGGTCTTAACCTCTAGTCTTTTAGAGTTTCGAGTTCTGGTCATAAGTTGTCACGCTGCAGCCGCACCATCATCATCGCCCCTGCCATCTACCACCACCGCTTATCCCACACCGCTCTGAATCCATATGCCACCACCGATCTGTATCCATATACCACCACCGCTACCATATTCCACCATCGCTGCCATATTCCACCACCGCCACCATATCCTACCACCATATATCCACCAACAATCCGATTTATTTTCCTTTTAGGTTTGTTTTCGAGATCCATTTTCCGGTTTGTGTTTCCTTGCCTAAGTAGGTTTCGAAAAAAATAGTCTGGAAACCCGCGGGCAGTTTTTAGGCCAAAATTTCAGCAGGCGAAAATATTTTTGTAACATCCCAAAATTCTAAATTTTGGAATGTTATATTAAATAAATAACTACGGTTGTTGTTTGGTTGTTTGAGTGATTGATTGATTGAAATTAAGTGGAATTTGAAACTTCTTGAAAGTTGAATGAGAGGGGATAAAAGGACTTACCCAAAACTTTCATCTTTGCAATTTGATGTCCATGAATTCAAATTCATTTCATCACAAAATCCTAGAGTGAAGATGATATGACCTCTTCCATTTGAAATGAAAATGATTTTGTAAAGATTTGAATTCCACATGAAAATATTTCAAATTTGAAACTTTATGCAACTCAATGATTTTCATGAGAGAAGATAAAATGACTTCTTCAATTATATGAAATATGAGCTGGAAGTTAAAAAGAATCAAATTGAAAGTCATTTGAAAGTATTTTGAAACCCCTTTCAATTTGCAGTTATTTGGATTTTATTCAAATTATTTTTCTCCGAGAATAAAATACATGGAAAGTAGGGTAAAATGATTCCCTACAGTAGAAAAGTGGAGAAAAATAAATTTGAAATCACTGGTACTGTAAGGTGCTATACAAACGGTTTTTAACCCCTTTCCGCGACGGTGTTTGGAATCGTCGCCAAGTGAGTGTGTGATAAGGGGTCCTTCCCACATGACCCAGAAACCGTTGGAGATAGGGCCCCCTAGCACACTGAGTGGGACAAAATGAGTTCGTGTGTGATCTGGCAGGGCATCGAAACCCAATTGTTTCTGTTCGTATGTACATCCCACACGGTGAATCCCAAAAAAACATTTCCGCTTGTATGTATATCACACACAGTTTTTGTGTGGAAATGTTTGTGCAAGGTGGCCTAACGCAAACAGTTCTCTGCCGGAAGCCATGTGTGATTGCTAGTTGATCGAGCACGCCTACTTTCTAGAAAGCGTGCGTGTTGGTTGAGTTCATCGGCCGCGGTGTTGTCTGAGCAACCGTCTGCAATAGAAAACCCCAATAAGCAGGGTAATTAGCCTATTATTTATAATCCATGTACTAATCAAATTGATATTTCTTATAAAAACACACCAGATATTTCACATTTGTATAACAGCAACCAGGATTTCATAATCGAATTACATCAGATAGCTTCGGCACTCAGTTCCGCCATTACACAACAGCACCAAGTTTCACATGCAACATCAAAAACCTTTGGAAAGTAGCATCATACATGATAAATAGACAGGATAATCTCATCTGGGAAACTGCAGAAGCAGAAGGCAAATGTTGAGCCTTCAATGATGTTGAATGTCCTTGCAACTTTAGGCCAGTGGCTATGGATAATTGCCCGCCCAACCTTCGCCCTCTTCAGCAAGACTTCAATATTGTACTGTGGGTGTTGAATGAATACCTTCCTCGCCTCTTAACCATGCAGGTGGTTTGAGAGGTAATCATCGATGAACTGCTTTGAAAAGTACTGAAAACAAAGATATGCAAACAAGGTAAAAGAGTTAGTACCATCCTATAGTTGACTGATGGCACAAGGGGTAAAAACAAGGTAAAAGAGTTAGTACCATCCTATAGTTGACTGATGTCTTCTTCATTGTGCAAACAAAGATCTTGTTGTTATTCTTCGCAAGTTTCTTCATCCTAACAATCTTTCTGAGTTTCTTAACTTGACTGATATTCATGGAGATCTCATTTCCCCATATGCAAAATGGGTCGAATAGTGGGTCTAAGCCTCTGATAGCAGGACCTACATGTGCAAGACCAAATTGTAAGAAACCTAGATATTAGAATTATTCCTGCAACTGCACAATAATGTGCTATTAGGCAAAGGACCATGCTTGAACAAACCTCGATGGTAAACCGTAGTGTCTCCCATTGTTTCCCTGCAACACACATAAGGAAGATCTTGATCAGGTTAACTGAGAGTTGTCATACTATCAGTAGAATATGTATTGAGTACAGCCAAATTCGATTTATTTCACA
Source organism: Triticum aestivum (assembly GCF_018294505.1). Lineage (NCBI taxonomy): Eukaryota > Viridiplantae > Streptophyta > Magnoliopsida > Poales > Poaceae > Triticum > Triticum aestivum. Next base: position 325,345,209 of record NC_057798.1, read on the forward strand.
TGCGTAACAATCCAAAATTATACCCACAGCAGATGAAAATCAAATTGCAGAACTGAACCAAACAGTTAAATGGACAGAAGACCAAATGAACCAAACTAGTTAACTAAGCATGACATTGCAGAATAGAAACATGAACTAGAAGATAAGACAGTTGACAAAACAAAGAATGTTTGAGAACACTACTACGAAATGTAGCAATTGTTTGACCAAACTGTTAACTGAACATTACATTTCAGAGGACCAAAGTGTTAACTGAACATTACATTTCAGAGGACCAAACTGTAAACTGAACATCAGATTCCATATTAACATTACAGAGGACAAATCACTAGAAGGCATTGGCGGTATCCTCGAGAAAACAACATGAACTGTACTTTAAAGTAGACAACCGCGTGGCGGTGTCGACGGTGGCCTCGAAGACGAGGTGCTCCTCCAAGATCTTGCGGTCGGCATGCATGGTAGCCATAGCGACCTCGTGCACGCGTGTGGCCGCGATTTGCTTCTCTGCTGCCAGATGCTACTAATCTCCATGTTATACTGCGTGCAAAACGGCTACAGGCGGTGCTTAATGGAGGAGGGGGACAGTGATTTTGGCGAAAGGTGTCGCACCATCGGTCGGGGCATGTGGGACAGGAAAGGAGGAGGATGGTGTGGGTGGGGTGTGGATTACCTGACCATATCGATGAGACTGCGCAGCAAGAAGAAGGGTCGGTGGTGAGGAGGCCGCGCAGCAAGAAAAAGGGTGGCCGGTGAGGAGGTAGCACTGCAAGAAGAAGGGCCGCCGGCGAGGAGGTGGCACTAGAAGAAGAAGGGTCGCCAGCGAAGAGGCTGAGCTGCCAGTAAGCAGCAGTGAAGGTTTGAACTTGGAAAGCAAGGAGGAATAGTGGAAATGTGGCTTTTGGTGGGAGGGAGGGGGCGGGGAGATAGATATTTCCGCGATGGCAAAAAGATTTTGCTCGGTGCCGCGAGAAACTGGCGTGCAAGCGTGGTTCAAGCAGGAGCGATGGACTGTAGACGACGAAGCTTCCTGCATAAGCCAGACAAGACGGTGCACCAAGATATTTTATATCTCATCCCACACGATTCTTTCTAGCAAACTGTTTGTGGTATACCTGATTTTTTTATTATGTTTTGAAAGACAAAATGGTGTTACGGAGGGAAAGGATGGTGTTTGAATTGCTAGAACATTTATGTACAACGAACATGCAACTACATGAGGGTCGTGTTTAAATTTGGAATTATTCCGGGTTCATTTGGCATTTTTATGGATTAATTGAGTTTCTTGGCATTTAATGTGCGTAATTCAAATTTGAACTACAAGCACATGCTCCGGTGCCCCAAACTTTGTTGGAAAATCACATGGTTGTCGTTGGGTGAATTTATAGGTCCCATGCAAGAAATGGGAATGAAATTCAAACATTTGGGCATCGTGGCTCGGTCGGGAACATTGAGAAACTTGGTTTAAATTCCTGGAAATACAAAACTTGCCTGAATATCAGGAAACTTGGCATGGTGTCATTTCATAGCACCAACCTATTGTGGTAAAAAATTGGCCGCATTTGGACAAGTTTTTGGTATAAGCTTCTTGCAAACTGGAGCTTCTCTCGAGAAGACTCGTGGTTCCCGAGGGGAGACGTGTCACCTTTGTGTTCAAAATGATATATGTCGCCTCCCCCCCCCCTTATTTTTTATAGAAGCAACATAGAACTATATGAGTGCCATGTTAAAATTTGGAATTATTCTGGGTTTGTTTGGACTTTCCTACACATTGAATTTCTGTTCATTTAATATGCATAATTCAAATGTGAACTACAAGCACATGCTCCAATGCACCAAAGTTGGTCAAAGAATCACATGTGTGTCCTTGGGTGAATTTCGAGGTCCTGTGCAAGAAATGGGAATGAAATTCAAACATCTGGGCGTCGTGGCTCGGCAGGAAAGATTGAGAAACTTGGTTTTTTAATTGATGTAAATCCAAAACACGCCTGAAAATCATGAAACTTGGCATGGTGTCATGACATGGCACCAACATGCTACGATAAAAAAATTTGGCCGAATTGGGCGCTTTGGTATAACCTTCTTGCAAACTGGAGCTTCTCTCAAGAAGGCTCGTGGTTCCAAGAGGAACGTGTCACCTCCGTTTGCGAAACGACATACGTACACTGCCTTCTCCCGCCTTAATTTTTTTACACAGGCAGATTAGACCAAATAGAAGTATCATGCTGAATTTTGGAATTATTCCAGGTTTGTTTGGCCTTTTTTATACATTAATTGAATTTCTAGTCATTTAATGTGCATCATTCAAATTTGAACTACAAGCACATGCTCTAGTGCACCAAAGTTGGTTGAAAAATCACATGTGTGTCCTTGGGTGAATTTGTAGGTCCCATGCAAGAAATGGGAATGAAATTCAAACATCTGGGCGTCGTGGCTCGGCCGGAAAGATTGAGAAACTTGGTTTTTTAATTCATGTAAATCCGAAACACACCTGAAAATCATGAAACTTGGCATGATGTCATGACATGGCACCAACATGTTGCGGTAAATTTATTGGCCGAATTGGGACAAGCTTTGGTATAAGCTTCTTGCAAACCGGAGATTCTCTCAAGAAGGCTCATGGTTCTGAGAGGGAACGTGTCACCTCCGTGTGCGGAACGACATCCGTACACTACCTTCTCCCTCCTTAATTTTTTTACATGGACATATTAGACCAAATAGAAGTATCATGCTAAATTTAGGAATTATTCCGGGTTCGTTTGGACTTTTTTATACATCAATTGAATTTCCGGGCATTTAATGTCCATAATTCAAATTTGAACTACAAGCACATGCTCAAGTGCACCAAAGTTGGTTGAAAAATCACATGTGTGTCCTTGGGTGAATTTCTAGGTCCCATGCAAGAAATGGAAATGAAATTCAAACATCTGGGCATCGTGGCTCGGCCGGAAAGATTGAGAAACTTGGTTTTTTAATTCATGTAAATCCAAAACACGCCTGAAAATCATGAAACTTGGCATGGTGTCATTACATGGCACCAACATGCTACGGTAAATCTTTTGACCGAATTGGGACAAGCTTTGGTATAAGCTTCTTGCAAACCAAAGCTTCTCTCAAGAAGGCTCGTGGTTCCAAGAGGGAACTGTCACCTCCGTGTGCGAAACGACATACATGCACTGCCTTCTCCCGCCTTAATTGTTTTACACAAGCAGATTATATCAAATAGAAGTATCGTGCTAAATTTTAGAATTATTCCGGGTTTGTTTGGCCTTTTTTATACATTAATTGAATTTCTGGGCATTTAATGTGCATAATTCAAATTTGAACTACAAGCACATGCTCTAGTGCACCAAAGTTGGTTGAAAATCACATGTGTCTCCTTGGGTGAATTTCTAGGTCCCATGCAAGAAATGAGAATGAAATTCAAACATCTGGGCGTCGTGGCTCGGCCGAAAAGATTGAGAAACTTTGTTTTTTAATTCCTATAAATCCAAAACACGCATGAAAATCACCGACAAGTTGAGCAGTTGGTTGAAAAATAGAACGATGAGTATGAGAAGTGTGACAACGTGAAGGGCCAGGATGGTACGGGTGGAACCAGCAAGAAGGGTCGCGGCGGCTGACGGTGTCCCGGAGTGGCGGGTACTCCCCATGTCGTCTCCCGACTAGGCGGATCAGGCTGAGGACCCCCATGGGGCTACATTAATGGGCCACTTCGGGCAGCCCATGCCATATAAAAGGAGGATTCCACAAGACTTGGCTCACAAGATGAGGACTCCTCTAAATCCTAGGCCTGTGGTGTATTATATAAGCCAAGGCTAGGCTAGTCAATAGATGAACTCATATTCATTACAACACTCTCGCGGTAGATACATGTACTCTATACTATACTCCATACGCATACAATCAAAAGCAGGACGTAGGGTATTATCTCTTCGAGAGAGCCCAAATCTGGGTAAAATCATGTGTCCATGTTACCATCGCTCCAAGGCGCCTAGCTTAGGACCCCTACTCTAAGATATGCCAGATTTTGAACCGACATTAGGGCTTTCATTGAGAGCCTGCTGGATGTTGCCGAGGTTCGATGGGAATCTAGATCAATGATCAGGTGATATTTTTTCAGTATGATTTCTTTCATGTAAATTATCTCTTTTGCAAAATTGTTGTTGCTGGGTTGTGCTATTTTATCTGCGGTCAGATAAGGCATCAAGAAAAAAATTGGCGGCGGCCATGTCCACCACCTAGTAATACGTCAGATGGGAGGTAGCCACTACCTAGGTCGGCGCAAAAAACGCGATCCAGCCGAGGTGCGCTACCCAACCGATGAGACCGAGGGGCAACTATTGAGCAATGCCCATGGAGGCCAGGAATTCTGCTCGATGACCATCCAGGGAGATTCTCTCCTTTTTTCTTTTTTATTTGTTCATTTTCCTTTATTTTTTATTCGGCATCCGATCACTGATCGTCCAGTCCAGTAATAGTGTCCTTTGCTTGCTAAAAGGAGTACAATTGATTGCTAGTTTCTCAGCTAGTCTCCATGTATATTGATGACTACTAGTCCAACTAGTACTACTACGTGTATACTAGATCAACTGGTGCTACGTCCGGTCTCCAATTCCTGATGATAGTTGGAACTATTTCAGTACAACTCGGTTTGTTTTATTTGCTTCGGTCTGCTACAGCCGTCTTGCAACCGCTCCGGATAATGCCAGGTTTTATTTTTCCTAACTAACTGTTTACAAAGTATCTCTCAGTTGGTTTCTACCGCATTAATTTTTGCAAAGATATTCTACCGACGCTTGTACGTAGTGTCAGTCTGGTCGGCTTCTCGCCATCACCTAGGCCGGTCGATGTATGTCTTGTCGTGCCATGACACCGTCATGCTGTCGAGCCGACCTCGGTGCTCAGGCCATATTTCTTTCATTATTCACTTTTCATAAATTATTCATTATGCAACGAATTTTTTAAAGTTATTATTATTATTATCTTCGGCTTGTACTATTTTATGTGTGCAGGTAAATGATTTGTGTCACGGTAGCATTGTCACCTCGGCATACCGATGTGGTTGTCTCACCTCTGTCGACCAAATTGTGTCGTCACCTACATTGACCTATGTTATCATCCATATGTCGTCACTTCATTAAAGTGGCATCTAATACCCCATTCAGACACCTCTGCTGATGTGGGGGATCTACCCTTACCTCACCGACCTGCTCCGTCACCTTGGCTAGACTGAGGGCTTGACCATCACTTTATCAACTTACTCAGACAGGAACGTTGGTGTCACCCCGCCAACCTACCGCATCACCTCAGCTTGACCGGGGGCTTTGCCATTGCCTCATCGACCCACTCTGGGGACTTCGATGTCACCCTGCCGGCCTGCTCCATCTCCCCAGTTGGATTGGGGGTTTCACCTCGCCACATCGGCCATTCTATGTCACCACTTCGGAGTGTCGAGCTCTTCACTTGGTTACCTCGGGATTGGTTGGGTGGTTGGGATCTCATCCCGCCATAAGCTTGGCTGCATCATCAACATCGAGCACATTAACCAGCTAAGTCGCTTTCATGCTCAATTTTTTTAGAAGTTTAATTTTCATTCGGTTCGACCAAGCATTATATTTTTGTTAAACAAAAAAATGATTGTCAAAAACGATGTATGTTAAAAACAACTTTTGTTGCCTAGGTTAACTAGAGGCTCCTAAATTTATATGAGCCATTTTATAACAAATATTTTTTTCTTCTAAGTCGTTGCGAAGTCTCTTTCTAACACACCATTTTCAACTCAAGCGTATGATCAGTACACAGATAGCCTGGTTTCTCTCTAAAGCCGCTCGAGTTTAGTTTGCTAAATTAGCCTCTGAGAAGCACTCCGCCTTCGGGATATGGAGGTTGAAGCCGAAGGCTAACCTACTTGAAGTTTGGAGATCGGATGTGTCATGTTAAAGCACGACGGGAGGAAAAATTTATTTTAAAACCAATTTTCAGATTGGCACCAAAAAACTTGATTTAGTTTGGATGTCGAGTTTTTACATAAGTTTATGGGCTTTTCGAGCTTATGGCACTTTTAAGCTATTTGTATGTTTTCTTTCAGGAGGCGGGACATCCTTATGACCGAGGTGCCCTGCGTAATAATTCAGCTCGGGAGATCTTTTTCGACCCGCAGCTCGGCATCTTTCCTGTCGACCTACACCTCGGCGTTGGCGAAAGACACATGACATATGGACTAGTTCCCGGGGAGATTCGATCCTCAGTTTGGTGAGCCACACCCAACCTGAGTGTCGGGGGATACTATGTGTCTCAATCATAACTCTCGCAGTACAACGTCGGATGCCTTTAAAGCATCAGTAATATCAATGGGGTGTTGCGACTAGAGCCGAACCCACCAAAAGCCAAGGTATCTGAGGAGTCATGTGTAAAACATTCTCGAATATTGCTTTATATGCATCAGTTTTGAATTGTGTCTTCGGTCAATAGTTGGGTTGCCCGGCTCCTGTGATTGCCTCCTATGTTCCGCTTTGTTCGGCTAGGTGTGCAAAGGGAGAACCACTGCAATTGTACTTGCGATTTAACTGGTCAAGTACCTCAATGGAGAAAGCCAAAAACTGATTGTCACAATGAGCGCAGACTGGTTAGCGATCCGATGACTCTGTCAAACTATAGATCGATACAGGTTACCCCATGGGCCTTTCATAAAATTGGCCGAAGTGTTAATGGCTTGACCTTGGCTGACGCTGAACACTAACCCGGGGCTGGTAACTGGCCTCCCAACTTTAAGCTCCTATGACTAAGTGAAAGTTATAAAGCCTAGACATATGATTGCCTCGTTTCCTCTAACATAACAGCCTCCGGGCACCGAGACATCGGCTAAGGGTTGTCTTGTTACTGCGGAAACACCCTGCGTAGTATTTACAAAGGAGTAGAAGCTGACGATGGGCCACTCTCAAATGATAAACGGTCACGAAGGAGTCAAAATGGCATATAGCATAAAAGTGTTTGTATTCAAATATATGAGTGTTGCCATCTGTAATCATCGTTATAAAGCCATAAATATGCATCAATTTGACTTAAGACTTTGGCGAAGCTGGGTTGCCTGGCTCCCGTGCTAACCCCTTACGTTCCCAATTATTAGGCTAGGAGGTAAAGGGAGAACCTCTGTGATTGCTACTTCCGGGTCATCCGAGCTGGTACCTCAGACTGGGTAAAGCCAAAATCTAGCCATCTGAAGAATATAATTGGTCGGCAATGACGGAAGTGAAAATTTTGGTTCATTAAAGACAACATAGTTCGGGAACTTTTTCCCAAACTGAATCCTCAATATTTTCCTCCCACATTGATCAGAGTTATGGTTTCATGATCATGGTCAACATGATAGCCTAGGAAAAGGAACTTATAAAGGAACTATTTTTTCTAGAAGATGTTTCTTACATTAAATAGGAATATAACATATCTTTCTGAGTACCTTTGTTTATAAAACCGTATGGCCGGCTTGCCTTGTTTTCCGCAAATATTTGCCCTTATAAAGGATATCTAAAGTAGGAAAACACTCCTTGGCTACTGGTCGAGGAGGTTGCAGCCGATGGTCGGTCAACAAAGCTTTCTGCAATGCGGATCCAAGCATTCGTGTTGTAAAGTACTTGGATACATAGAATCATTACACATAAATTGTGATTAAAATCAATTTACTCCAGCTATCGATCCTTAACTCGGCCACCCTTGCCCAAATTAAGAATCAGGGGCTACTGGGCTTCACTCTTGTCACTTAAAGCCATTAACAGTTACATCAATCCCCTGATCTGGTGTTGCCACCCGACTAGTGGCTCGGGGGATATTGCATTAACGATTCAATGCAGATAATTTGTAAAGTGCAAAATAGTTTTGGAGGCGATTACAATCCTCACGTGCATCTCGGATTTTAGGTTGACACACACATTGAGGGCTATTGGCTATATATCTCGGTAGGGAATAAATTGCACCAATCGAGAAAAATATATCGGCAAAAAATCCGCCCAAGACCGAGGTGGTGCACCACCTCGGAAGCAGTCTGTCATAAAGCTCGGGTGCAAGTCACTGGCTCTATAGAGGGCATTTTCGGCATTAAGCTCGACTGAAATCCTTCAAAGTTTTCAAGAATGAGGTAATTTACGACACCTCGGATGCATATCGGCGTTGGAGCTCGGCTACAAAACGACATCTCAGATGCATATCGGTGTTGGAGCTCGGCTACAAAAAGGCACCTCGGATGCAGTCCGGCATTGGAGCTCGGATGCAAGAGGACACCACCGCATGGGAAACACTTCAAACCCAAGGTGTGGCATAAAAAATAACAAGGCATTGATAAAGGCCGAAAACTTAAGGGGCTCCTCGGATGCCCGACATCTGCACTCTTTGGATTTAGCTTGGCGATCCTCAAGATCAAAGATGGGAAGATTTGTTGAACTAGCTTTCAAGACCGGCGACCGAAGACGAAGAATAGTTCAGAAGAACCAGCATCCCCAACTTGAAGACCAGTTCAAGGGGCTACTAATGGTGTCCCGGACTGGGGGGTACTCCCCACGTCATCTCCCGACCACACAGATCTGCCCGAGGACCCCCATGGCAATTCACTAATGGGCCACTTTGGGTAGCCCATGCCATATACAAGGAGGATTCCACAATACTTGGCACACAAGACAAGGACTCCTCTAAATTCTAGGCCTCCGTTGTATTATATAAGCCGAGGCCAGGCTAGTCAATAGATGAACTCATATTCATTACAATAATCTCGTGGTAGATACCCACGCATATCATTTTTTATGCCAAGGACCACCCTAATTGCACTACTGCGGTCAGGTGCTTGCCATTGTTGGTTTCACCAACGATACGCAACCTCAAGGTCAAGAAAGTTCTAGTTGACAGTGGGTCTGGATTGAACTTGATCTCTCCTGAAGTGATCAAGAGGCTACAAATTCCTGGTGAAGAGCTCCAAAAAACTGGGACGTTCCAAGGAATTAATCCAGGAAGGAGCCAGCCCAAGGGAAAGGTCACACTGCCGGTAACATTTGGTGGGGAACTGAACTACAGAACAGACAAAATAGTATTTGATGTTGTCAAGATCCCCTTGCCATTTAATGGAATTCTTGGTCGCCCGGCATTGGCTAAGTTCATGGCAGCATCTCATTAAGCCTACAACACGCTAAAGATGCCAGGGCCAATGGGTGTCATTTCCATCAACTCTGACAAGAAGGATGCAGTCATATGTGTTGACAAGCTTTGCAGAGATGCGGTTGCAGCAGAGACCATTGAAGCCACAGCTCCTGCCAAAAAAAGAAGAGCAAGAAGCCCGGTAAGATATCTAGCGAGAATTCCAAGAAGTGCACCTCTTAGGAGTGTTGCACACCCATTGAAGACTTGCCAGAGAGCTCTGCCAGCAAAAGACCCAAAGCTACTCTGCCTGCGACAAAGAAGGTGCCAGTGAAGGAGGACGGCATTGCTGGTACCTTCACCATCAGTGCCACTCTTGAGTAAATAGGAAAGCACGCTCATTGCCTTCCTGCAGGCAAATGTAGATGTGTTTGCATGGCAACCATCTGACATCCTTGGTGTTCCCAGGGAGGTAATTAAGCACCACCTTGTTGTCTTTCCCCACGCTCGGCCTATCAATCAGAAGGTCGGAAAGCAAGCTTTAGAACGGCAATAATTTATTGCTGAAGAAATTAATAAACTTGAAGTAGCAGGTCTGGTTAGAGGAGTGCTACACCCAACTTGATTGGCAAATCTAGTTGTAGTGTGCAAAGAAAATGGGAAGTGGAGGCTTTGTACTGACTACACTGATCTCAATAAGGCATGTCCAAAGGATCCTTTCCCCTTGCCGCGCATCGATCAAATTGTAGACTCCACTACTGGATGTGACTTGCTCTCATTCTTTGATGCATATTCTGGGTACCATCAGATATTCATGGCCAAGGATGATAAAGAGAAAACCGCATTCATTACTCCATGTGGCACGTATTGTTTCAAACGTATGCCTTTCGGACTAAAGAGTGTCGGTTCAACATTTGCAAGAGCAGTTCAGATTGGTTTTGAGCCACAGTTGCACAAGAATATAGAAAGCTTATATGGAGATATCATGGTCAAAAACCAAAGATAAATCAACCCTCATTCAGGACTTGGAAGAAACTTTTGTGAGCTTACGCAGAATCAACATGAAGCTCAACCATGAGAAGTGTGCGTTTGGCGTTCCATCTGGTAAATTCTTTGGGTTCTTTGTGTCTAAGCGGGGAATATAAGCAAACCCCGACAAGATTGAGGCTATCGAGCAGACTCAAGCACCCAAGACTGTTAAAGATGTGTGGCGTCTTCCCGGTTGTGTTGCTGCTTTGAGTAGGTTCATTCCAAGATCTGCTGAGCGCGCCCTGCCATTTTTCAAGATATTGAAAAAGGCAGGCCCAGTAAAATGGACTTTGGAAGCGGAGGTTGCGCTGCAAGATCTGAAAAGGTAGCTATCCTCTATGTCAACCTTAGTTGCCCCTAGGCCATAGGAGTCGTTGTTGCTATATTTAGCGGCAACAAACCAAGTGGTCAATGTTGCACCAGTTGTGCAGAGAGAAGTTGGTGATGAGGAAACAGCAGTGGCAAGTCCACCCCACAACAAGGCATAATGTTCCCCGGCAGAACTCGACTCCGGCAAGACCAAAATGTCACAAGCAAGAGAAGTTAGTCAGCAGATAATGCCAAAGAAGAAGGTGGTGCAACATCCAGTATACTTTGTTAGTTCACTCTTGCGGGGGGGCTAGGTCAAGGTACTCTGGCATGTACAAGGTGCTTTTCGGTCTCCCCATGGCCTCCAGAAAGCTGCGCCACTACTTCCAAGCACATGAAATCACCATTATGACTCGCTTCCCGTTGCAGTGTATTGTGAGAAATCCATAGGCAACTGGCAGGATAGTGGAGTGGGCATTGAAATTGTCAAGTTTTGCACTCAAGTTTGAGAGCACTTCAACCATTCAAAGCAGAGCCTTGATAGAATTCATTGCCGAGTGGACACCAACGCAAGATGAAGAGATTCAAGAATCGACTCTCCCCGGTAAAGAGACTGAGAAAGAATGGATCGTGTACTTTGACGGTGCCTTCTCGTTACAAGGCACCGGTGTTGGGGTGCTGCTTGTCATACCCGCCAGAGAACACCTCAAGTATGTGGTCCAAATGCACTTTCCTAGGGAGAAAGCGACCAACAACACCGCAGAGTATGAGGGGGCTCCATGGATGTCTCATAATTGTAGTAGAGTTGGGAATCAGAAAGTTGATCATTCGCGGAGATTCGCAACTTGTTGTGAAACAAGTGAATCAGGATTATAAGAGCCTATTGATGGAAGCATATGTGGAAGAAGTGAGAAATTTGGAGGAACACTTTGACGGGTTGCAAATAGAGCATATCCCCCATGCGGAGAACAGCATTGCTGATCACCTGTCAATGTGCTGCCCAAAAGCTACTTGTGGAACCAGGAACTTTTGTACTCCATTTGAATCAACCATCGGTTACTCCATCAACTCAAGTCAAAAAGATAAGAAAGTTGAATTCTGGTGAATATTGTCCAGCAGAGTTTCCTAAAGCCACCAGTGAGAATATTGTCGGGATCAGTGATGCGCTGGCCGGTGAGCTGCAACCCCGCACAGAACCTCAGGTTCTTGTCGTTGAGTATAGCACTCCCACGACCGCAGAGATGCATTTAGTCCTTGTCGTCGAGCCACAAGCTATGGCATGGGCGCAACATATAGTCCAGTTCCTCTAAGCAGGGGAGCTTCCTAATGAGCAAGAGAGCTGAGAAAGTAGCCCGTCAATCGAGTATGTATCAGTTTGTGGATAACATTCTGTACAGAAAGAGGCCAGATGGGGTGAAATTGAAGTGCATTTGCTAGGAAGATGGACTGGAGTTGTTGGTAGAGATACATGGAGGCATATGTGGCTCTCTCATAGGATCTAGGGCCCTTGTCGACAAAGCTTTCCGACAAGGTTTTTATTGGCCCACCTACCTCCAGGATGCAACTGAGCTAGTAACAAGATGTGAAGCATGCCAGTTCCATTCAAAGAACATACATCAACCAACACAAGCTCTCCAAACAATTCCTCTCTCCTGGACCTTTTCGGTCTGGGGGCTCAATATCTTGGGCCCCTTCCCCCGTGCTATCGGGGGCTTTGAGTTCTTGTAAGTTGCCATCGACAATTTCACAAAGTGGCGTGAAGTAGACCTGGTGAGAGAGGTGACTGCACAATCAGCCGTCAAGTTCTTTAAGGGACTAGTTTGTCATTTTGGGGTTCCAAACAGACTCATTACCAACAATGACACACAGTTCACGAGCAGCACCTTCATGCAGTAAATCCAGGGCCTTGGGAGCAAGGTTTGCTTTGCCTCTGTTTCTCATCCTAGAAGAAATGGACAAGCAGAACGGACGAGTTCTGAAGTGTTGCATGGCCTCAAGACAAGAAACTTTGATAGGCTGCATAAGTGCGGAAGATGCTGGATTGATGAGTAACCGGTGGTTCTTAGGTCACTCAGAACGACACCAAATCGAGCCATTGTCCAAACACCCTTCTCCCTAGTTTAAGTGCAGAAGTGGTGCTCTATACGGGTCACCTCGAGTGCTTGCCTATAACGAGGTAGAGAAAGAGAAATTGCGGCAAGATGATGTTGTGCTCCTCGAGGATGATCATCTTTGGGCAGTTGTGCGAGCTGCACGCTACTAGCAAGCCTTGTGTCACTATCATAGCCACAAGGTTCATGCTCGAAGCCTTGAGGAGGGCGATCTTGTTCCTAGGCACGTTCAATCCACCAAAGGATCAAACAAGTTGACACCAAAGTGGGAAGGCCCTTATCGGGCAGCACGAGTCACTAGACCTGGCGCAGTCCGTCTGGAGACCAAAGATGGCATTCATGTGCAAAATGCGTGGAATATCGAGCATCTTCGCAAGTTCTACTCATGAGGCGCAGTTGTCGGGCCATGCCCCGGTAACCCCTTTTGTGCAAGCTTTGTCTCAAAGACTTGTAACCCTTTGTTCAAAACCAGGCACAGACCCTGTGCATATATGGATAAAGCTAAGTACTTCACAGCCTTTTATGCATCTTTACTTATGTATCAATATGCGTAATGTTGTGATTACACTTTCTTTGAAAGAAATGGCTAACAAACTGCCATACTGTCCTTTTATCTTCTTTCTTTTTCACAAAGACGAAAGGATTCCTCGCGTAGAAGTTTCTCGGGGGGATGATGGAGTACCATTTCAGATGGCATTAACACACATTTCATACGACAAGAAGTACAGCAAAGAAAGCTAAGTTGGGAATTTTTCAACTAAAAGATCATTTGTTACATCTTGGAATTTTCCCTTGATTCAGATATATACATGTATGAAAACCTGCACGCAAAGGAACTTGTCGTGTTTATTCGCGCTCTTATTTCTGCCTCGAGTCCACTCGGCAAATTTTTTGTAGCTGCGTTGAGACCGGCAAGTTGCTTTGTCGTATACCGTACTTCCAGCTGCTAAGGACCAGTCCTTCAAAGCGCTCGCGGCAAGTATGCGTTCCGGTAAGTTTCCAAACTATATAGGATGTCGGATTTGAATCATACAAGGATAAACACATATAAGGGAAGCAATATATATTCATTTGAGCACGATAAATGTCACATTTTTGTTGAAAAAGAAAAGTGCTCGATCAAGTTTTATTTAGCCCTTTCTTTCTAGGGTTTACATCAAGTGAAACACAGGGCAAAAGGGGCGCCTTGGTGGAGAACCCGGCAAACCAGATGATGGTGCTGCCGGTGCTCAGCTGGAGATGATGGTGCTGCTGGGGCTCAGCTGGAGTCGGAGTCACCATCCTCGATCTTGATGCCCGAAGAAATGTCGTCGTCATCTTCACCATCGTCCTCCTCATCGATGTTGCTCGATGAGGAGGTTTCGCTGTTGCTCGAGCTCTCCCGCAGCACCCCATGCAAGTGCCTGAATCCCCGAAGAACTTCACAGTGAGCATGTCGGACTCCACTAGCTTGAAGTGGAGGAGATGCCCCTGCCCCCACATAACGGGCACGAGCAAAGGATTTCCACCCATGCATGAGGTACATGACGCCATTGGCAGGTAACTCTACGTTCACCAAAATGGCATCGTTGCAGCAGCCGTTCACGTGCAACCACAGGCCGAGCGGTTGGTTGACCTCCATTACCCTGGCAAAGGGACGGGGAAGCCGCAGCTGACTTTGTAGTGGGTCGCGCAACTCCACGACAAACTCAAGCGTCATGTCCACTATGTGGCCTTCTACAGGGGGAGGGGCAGCTGGGGGCGGAATGACGAGTGCTCTACTCTGGATACCCCGGCCCTGACGTCGCGTCTTCCATGACCCCCGCCTGCAGCTCCACCCCGAGCACTGGAGCCAGCCGTTGCGGTTGTAGCAGAAGCAGGAGCATGCTGTTGGGGAGAAGCTCTCACTACAGTAGCAGAATCATGAGCCTGGCCTTTTCCCCTCGCCATGGTGGTGGCAGATGCAGGAAGAATGGAGAAGGGAGAGGTGGAGGAGGATCGCCTGCCGTAGCCCCCCCTTTTATAGGAGGGCGCAGGGTGTGACACCCGAATAATTAAGCTACAGTAATTACCTATTAGTGATGCCACGTCACCGATATTACTGTTGATAAACTACCGCTGATTCAAGCTCCGTTCAAATTCAAATTTAAGTTGAAGTCAAACTTTAGAAGTTTTCAATTGTCAACCCAAAAATGTTCGTCATGTGGCAAATAATCCTAACTAATTTTCGTGTTGGAGCCAACCTTTTATAAAATAATTAAATGCCCTAAACAGTTAAAACAGGAGCCCAAATAATATTTTAATCACTTTCGAAATTATAAAAATTCCAAAGTATCTTCAAATGCCTCCCAAACTTTTTCTGGCAGTGCTACATAATGTAATGTCATTTATGGGATTGTTTTTTTTTACAAAAGCCTTTTAGTGGCCAAATGAAATACATAGCATAAAAGTGAAACAAAAAAAGAGAAGAAAAGGCAAAGAGAGAAAGGTCAAACCCCCTCCCCTTGGGCCTCTCAGCCCAGCTGGTAGCCAGCCGGCCCACCCTGCTGCCCCCTGGCCTATATGGCCCAGCTCCCCCTCCCATGTCGTCTTCACTATGCGGGCGACTGAGCACTTGCGCTCGCGGTCGCTACCCAACCGGCTCGCCATTCCCGCACCGTAGCAGTACCGAGATAAAGACCAGGCCCCCTGGCCTCGTCAACCCCCACTTCCTCCCCAGGATATTTTCTCCCCTCTCCTCCTCCCTCGTCGCTCTCTCTCTCGCCCAGATCCACAACAACCATGGACCGTCACCATGGCCGTCGTCGATTCACGCGCCCACTGTCGATCTCGGGCCCTAGGACCTTGTCAAGAAGAACTAGCACCGTCTACTACATCGTCTACACCCACCATGTCGAGTTGGGATCCCCAACAACGAGCGCGTCATCGTCATCTTCTTCCTCTACCCATCAGTGATCTCCCCCGATCCTGGCCGCCCTCTGGTTCTAAGCTTTTGTCGGGCCCCTTGAGCCCTCTAGGTGAGCTCCCCTTTGAAACGCCTCTCTTCCCCGCGCGTCTCTGTCCCCGCATCTCGTCGTGCCACCAATGTTGTTGCTTTTGGCCACGTCGTACTCACCATGGCCTCGACCGTGCCCCCGTGAGCCCCCGCACGCTTGTGGCCTCGCCCCGCTCGTTGATGCTGCTCTGTCGCGGCCTGCCGTCACTCGCTCGCTGTCGCTGCGGCCCCTGTTAACTGCGACCACCGCAGCTGCCCCGCGCACGGCTCCCCCGCGCACGCCTGGCCGCAGCCGCGCCAGTACTCCGTGCCCCTCCTCCTGCTAACTGCTCTCTCGCGATGGGCGACCCTGCCTCTGCCCGCCCGCGCACGGCCTCGCTCCCCTGCTGACTTCTGCTGCTGCACTTGCTCCGCTGCGCCGCCCCTGCCTTGCAGCCCCACTCGCCAGCCATCGTTGCCCTGCACGCGCCGAACGGTCTTGCCCACGCCGCACCTCGCCTGCCCGCAAGCGGTTGGCCTTGGCCGCTGCCGCCACCGTCGTCTCCCCACGGTGCCCGACCTCCTGCCGCTCGGTCCGGTGGCCTCTCCCGGTCGCCGGCTACATCCGCTGCCGGCGCCGCTCACCGGTCCTTGTTGAAGCCCCTCCTGCGCAGGCGTGCTCAGCTGAGGCCGCCGCTACCTGCGCCCGCGTTGGCCTCGCCTCCGCTCCGCTACGCCCGCCCCGGTTGGCCTCCTAGGCCACTTCCAAGCGGGGCCCAGCCCTTTGAAAAAAGGAAACAAAAATTAGTTTAATTAATTAACTTATTAATTTAAACATAATTAGTCTAATTACCTAATTAGTTAATTAGTTAGCACTAACAGAAGCTGACATGTGGGTCCCCTACCTAGTTGACCAGTCAATTGGTCAAAAGTTGACCTGGTCAACGGGGCCCACTGTCAGCCTCTGGTGGCCATGTTGTGTGCACTCTGCTGGGTGCACATAGCAAATTCACCTTCTATTTCAAATTAATAATAATTTTAGAATATTGTTCAAACTTTGAAAATTAATATAAAATAAACCGTAACACCGATGAAAATGTTTTGTACATGAAAGTTGCTCAAAATTTTGAGACAAATTTGAAAACGCGGTCCGTTTGTCCGCCACATGTTGCTATCATAGTGAACATCGAACCTTTTCCCTCTGGTTCGTCTATCCGAAAATGCCTAACCCTAGGAAAACTTTCCCGAATGTTATCCCCTTCGCCGGCATCGTCTACCACCGCGTTAGAACACCCCTAGCGCTGCTTATTATCTTGTCATGCTTAGTATTGCACTTGTTTGCTCTGTATTTATTGTTTCTTCCCCCTCTTCTCTCCGGAGACTCCGACACCACTGCTGATACCACTGTGATCGACTACGTCGACGAAGATCCTTCTTCCCTTTCAGTGGAGCTTCCACGCAAGCCCCCCTTTTGATCATCCCAATATCACCCATTCCATTCTCTCTCTTGCTTGCATTAGATTTTGCTACTGTAATTGATTGCTGTTATTCTGATGCATAGTCTGCTTTTGTACCTGCTATTGTTACCTACCTGCTTATCCTAAACTGCTTAGCATAGGTTGGATAGTGATCCATCAGTGACCCCCACCTTGTCCTTGTTGCCCCTGCTTCATCATCGACGACTCGATCAACGTGATTGACGACCATACCCAACACCTCACATCACATCACGCCCCTTTTGTTGCTTGAATCTGCAGTGCTACTATCGAGTGTCGGGGGTGATACCTGGTAACACACTCCTGATGATGACTCTGTAGTGTAGCTATTCGGTCGTGGTGATCGAGGGTTATTCCTCTTTCACCACTTCCGATACGACTCTGTCGTGCAACACCTCAAGTGTGAACCTCGAGGATGATTCCTCCTAAGTTCAACTTGACGATTACATCAAGTGGATTCCATCGAGGGTGGTTCCTCAGATTCCCCTTGATGTTATGGACACATGGTTACCTGAACTTTACTTGAGACCATTGTTGAATTCGGGTCGGCCCTGAGGGGTACCCGCGAGTTGGTGTGAAAGTCGGGCGGGCCCGGAGAGCACCCGCGAGATAATTACGTGGCACGGCCGGGCATTCTGGGCCCTTGCCATAAGTCCATGAGACGGGGCGACGGGGTCACATCGATCATGAGTTCTCTGCTCATCTTCGTGATCTCCTAATACACTAAGGTTTGGGTATTTGTTCTGAGTTGGCCACTGGCCTTTACGCACTAACCACCACGCGGGAATAGTTATGGGCCTTGGCGTCATAGTATCAGCCGAAGCTTTGTCAGGCGCCCAGTTCAGCATCATGGGCCCGTCGGGCTCGTGCCATCCATGATGAAGTGGTGCTCGTCCCGGCTTGTCACACAATGACCCGGAGTGCAACTGGCGATGGGCCCAAGACCACAGAGTGCTTAGGATGTAGAC
The DNA here is from genome assembly GCF_018294505.1 of Triticum aestivum. Classification (NCBI taxonomy): domain Eukaryota; kingdom Viridiplantae; phylum Streptophyta; class Magnoliopsida; order Poales; family Poaceae; genus Triticum; species Triticum aestivum. Next base: position 325,363,192 of record NC_057798.1, read on the forward strand.
CGACGGGGACCTCTCTTCTGGGCCTAGGTAGGGTTGCGACATGTTGATCTTCCGAGGCCAGGCATTGACTCAGTAAAGTGTGTCCATCCAGAGTAATCAAGCGTGTTGGGTAATGTGGTGCACCCCTGCAGGGAAGTTATCTATTCGAATACCGTGTCCACGGTAATGGACGTTCAGACTTGTATCCTGATCTACTACAACTAGAAATGGATACTTGAGATATGTGATGGATATGTGGCTCCGAGATTGCTTTCCCGCAGGGAGTCGGGGAAGGATCTCTGGGCGTTATTTCTACAACATGCTTGTTAATTAAACTGCTATTCTATACTCTTCTAAATGCTGCAAGATGCTTGGAGCTACTTGAAGATGCTAGTCTTTGATAGGCTAGGCCTTCCCTTCTATTCTAGCATTCTGCAGTTCACTCCATAGATAGAACCCTTCCATTTGATACCAATGCATACTTAGTATAGATATCATGCTTGCCAGTACTTTGGATGAGTACTCACGGTTGCTTTGCTACCCCTTTTCCCCCTTCTTCATTCTTTTCTGTTGTTGCAACCAGATGGTGGATCCCTGGAGCCAGATGCCACCGCCGATGGATACTACTACATCAAGGCCGTCGAAGACCAGGAGTAGTTAGGAGGTCCCAGGCAGGAGGTCTTGCCTCTTCAATCGTGTTGCTTTTTGTGCTAGCCTTCTTGAGGCATCCTTGTTTAACTTATGTATGTACTCAGATATTGTTGCTTCCGCTGACTCTTGTGTATCGAGCTTTTTTATTCGAGCCCTCGAGGCGCCTGGCTTGTAATATAAAGCTTGTATTATTTTAATTTGTGTCTAGAGTTGTGTTGTGATATCTTCCTGTGAGTCCCTGATCTTGATCGTACACATTTGTGTGTGTGATTAGTGTACGGTCGAATCGGGGGTGTCACAAGTTGGTATCAGAGCCGACTGCCTGTAGGAACCCCCCTTTCCAACTCCTTGGCCGAAGTTGAGTATAGTCTTTACAAAACTTTTACTAACATGGTTGTGTGGCTTACGGGCCCACATCACCATTGGGTGGTATTAGGATCTTTTACACCTCGTCTATACTATGGGATTCTGATCTCTCTTCTATTCGGGTTAAATGGTTTTGCTAACTCTAACTCTAGGTTCTCGTAAATACTTTCTCCCGGAGAGCCGCTTCATTCCAGATGATGGCCTACTTCACTAGAAGATTTCGAAGATACCCTTCAGTATTTTCATGAGAGATTTGTGCTTGTCGCTTTTGCAATTCCCTACCTCTAATATATTGGATAACTTCTTACACTTGTCGTTCAGACAATCATTCCAAGTTGCTCTTGTTATTACAAGATAAATTGAATTATTCTCGGACTTTTAAGAATCCCATGTGTCACTGCCTGGTGATTCTTTGCCACATGAATACATCTACGGACACCCTTATCAAGGATTTATTCATTCCTAGTTGATCAACTGATTCACAAGATACTTTGAAATACTATCCGATCTTCTGATAACCCTCTCTAACTATTGCTCTACAAATACTTGTATGCTTGCATTATGGATACTTTCCATACGTCTAACAATATTCGGTAGTATCCTTTGTCATCGTCATTTTGAACATTTGATTTGATATGTTTTTTCATGCTTGCAATCATCCATCTCAATTGCAATTCTTCCCTTCGGCTCAAACGTCACCCCGGACATGAGCTAGTGTTCGACGAATGAAGCCTTGATTGATTGTCATTCTAAGTCTATTCAACTTATCCATCCTTAATCAGAGCATTTGCTTCTGATCCCTTGAATTATAAATCGTAATTCCGTTGCATTTGATCTTTGAATTAGTCAGTTGTTTCTATAATCTATTCTCCTTGCACTCTTTCTTCTTCCGGTTGAGTACCGATACTCACATCAGATCCATTGTGGACCACCAGATCCTTTGTTGGGTTTTATCCGACAACGTCCTTCATATTACATAACCTTGTGAGCCTTTCCTCGGATAAATAATGCCTTTGGTAAATTGTATCACCCGTCTTGTCAACCATACTCTGCTTCCGGCCTTGAGTTATTTACTCACGAAGTTTGTGGTATATGTTCCTAAGATGCCCCAGTGGGTTGAACCTACGCATTCCTTAATCTGTGTGAGCCAGAAGATTATGTGGGTTATATGTACTAGTGTTTCTTCGGATAAAATTTCAATGCTACAACTTCTTCGAATATGAGAAGTGAATGGAGGGTTATGCATTGCTGAAGTGGGAGTCGACCTTGAACCTTGTTGTTCATGCCCATGGACCCGATGTGGAACTTAACCTGGAAACTTCTTGTAATAATAATAATCCCCTTGTGATAAGTTCATCTTGTGTCTATGTTTGATCCCTTGTAGCCGTGGTTTCGACCATACTATTAATCTTTGACCCCATTTCTCGGACAAGTTGAAGTACTTGTCTTCTACAGATCATTTCACCTGTCCAACCTCTATTCTGCTCTACCCTCAAGTATTACCCTATGGTATCTCGAGAATATCACGAAACTACATAACTTTTTATGAGTTCTTTATCAACTATCATTTCTCGCCGATTCCAATTTTCCATGGGTTCTAAGTTGTTAGACACTCGATAACACCGATAATTGATTCAAGTCTACCCTTTCCTTTCCATTCTTTTGTTTAACCTTTCTTGTGACCTAACATACCTGAGCAGTGATAATTCCCTGCTTATGTAACACCTCGGTGTACAAACTCTGTCAGTAAGACCTTGCTACTATTGTTGATGGCATTCGGGTAACCACCGATGGACGAGAATTTTGCCTATTGGTCTGCCTCACCTTGCGAGCAGGAAAATGGTTCTCTTAGACCCTCGCCCTTCGTACCAACATTGCTTCCAACATAATTGACATGCTATCCTCTGACCTACCTTGCTAGTATGACCGTGCAAAATGTTATGGCCTTCCTACTTTTAACCCACATGGTGGGCCCATAACCCACAGTTCCACAGGATTGAAACCTGACTCTCCTGTACATCCCTATTTTCCCAAAATTGCTACTCGCGCTTGGCTTCATATGTAAATCACGAGCCACCTACCTAGTGATCTATTATGCTATCAGACGCAATACTTATTCCCATTTCTCTGAACCCCTTTCACCCTCTATTTCGGACAACGAACGATTGACTACCCGCTTGAAGCTTCTCATTGCACCTCTTACCTTGCTCTTGATGGCCTTCTTGAATTTTAACTCGAGAGATGCATCTATGCCATGTTCACTAGGATAGCCCCCAGGTACCTATCTTGTGTTGAGCTCCGTCCTTTCTGAGTCTTTCCCCCTTACTCCACCCCTTAAATCTCAGGACGAGATTTCTTGTAGTGGAGGAGAATTGTGACGCCAGAATAATTAAGCTATAGTAATTCCCTATTAGTGATGTCACGTCACCATGATTACTGTTGATAAACTCGCGTTGATTCAAACCCCATTAAAATTCAATTTTAAATTGAAGTCAAACTTTAAAAGTTTTCAATTGTCAAAGCAAAAATGTTCGTCATGTGCCAAATAATCCCTAACTAATTTTGGTGTTGGAGCCAACCTTTTATAAAATAATTAAATGCCCTAAATAGTTAAAACAGGGGCCAAAATAATATTATAATCACTTTTTGAAATTACAAAAATTCCAAAGTATCTTCAAATGCCTCCCAAACTTTTTCTGCCAGTGCTACATATTGCAATGTCATTTATGGGATTAGTTGTTTTTTTTTACAAAAGCCTTTTAGTGGCCAAAGAAAATACACAGCATAAAAGTGAAACAAAAAAGAAAAGAAAATGCAAAGAGAGAAAGGTCAAACCCCCTCCCCTTGGGCCTCTCGGCCCAGCTGGCAGCCAACCGGCCCACCCCGCTGCCCCTGGCCTATATGGCCTAGCTCCCCCTCCCGCGTCATCTTTACTATGCGGGCGGCCGAGCACCCGCGCCCGCGGTCGCCGCCCGACCGTCTCGCCATTCCCGCACCGCGGCAGCGCTGAGATAAAGACGAGCCCCCCTGGCCTCATCAGCCCCCTTCCTCCTCGGGATATTTTCTACCCTCTCCTCATCCCTTGTCGCTCTCTCTCTCTCTCTCTCACACACACACACACACACACACACAAACACTTCACATTTTTGAACTGTTTAAATTTGAATTTGTTTAAAATTGGAATTTAAACTTCCGGTGGCCATATCTTTCAAACCGTTAATCCAAATTAGTTGATTCTTTTTGCATTGTGATCCCACTAGCATGTAAATATTATATACCCGCTGATATGTTTTGTTATTTGAGTTTCATTTGAATTCCTTGATGTTGACTTTAATGTGGTGTTATGTGAATGTGGTTTATTTATCAGTCCCTTCGTTATCGTATAGATTGTCCGGAGTGTGAAGCGGATCAGAATTAATCGTTAGAGCACTTCAACACCGTTCAAGGCAAGTTTGCACATTTGATTTTGCTCTCCTATATTCTGCTATGCAAGTGTGGTTTTGATGCTATGATATATGCTTGGCCTGATATGTGTATTCCGTGTTACCATGTTTTGTTATTCATTGTGTTATGTGATGGTGTGATACTCTGAATATGGTAGACGCGGGCGTGTGTCGAGTGATCCATGAAAGAGGTGAGTGTTTATAGCCGTAGGCTCGGGATTATTAACCAGGTGAATGTGTCACTGGCAGAGCGCTCTATTGTCCCTAGAGAATGCGTCATTGAGAGAGCGTACTTGAGGCGAGGTATAGTTTTCGGAACTTAAATCAGGTGAATGCGTCCTTGGCAGAGTGCTCTATTGTTCCTAGAGAATGCGCCACTGACAGAGCGCACTTGAGATACTTCTAAAGTTCTTGTCATGTTTATTTAGAATCTTTGGGTTATCTTGGGCGAGTAAAGTAGAGACGGTTGTGAGTTCAGGTAGTGGAGGTAGGTGAAGACTTTCTTCTTGAAATTAACTTGAGTGTTTTGTTTGTCATACTTTACTTATGGATGTAGGTTTGCTATATCATATTGTGTGATTTGCCAATACATTCAATGTATTGACCCCTTGTGGCTGCAACTTATCATGTTGCAGGATTTTCAGATGATCAGTGAGATACATTAGGGTTGCGAGTCTTCACTCAGCATTTCGCTAGTGGGCCTTGATGGGACTCATCGTTTGCTTATGCTACATTTCCGCTATTATTATTGAGTAAAGCTAGTTATGTACTATGAGTTTGTAATACATTATAAATTCTGGATCATACATTATAGTAAATGATGCAGTTTTTACTTTGGTATTCCTATGTACTAGTTGTGCTAGCGAATCGATTCAGGGACTAGCACAGTGAGCACAGAGACATCGAATCTTATCAGGTTCGGGTCGTTACAACTCTTCTGAATGCTACAAGATGCTTAGAGTTGCTTGAAGATGCTAGTATTCGATAGGCTAGGCCTTCCCTTCTATTCTAGCAGTTTGCAGTTCACTCCACTGATACAACCCTTCCATTTGATATCAATGCATACTTAGTACAGATCTGATGCTTGCGAGTATTTTGGATGATTACTCACAGTTGCTTCGCTACCCCTTTTCCCCTTCTTCCTTCTTTCTGGTTGTTGAAACCAGATGGTGGATCCCTGGAGCCAGATGCCACCGCCGACGAATACTACTACATCGAGGCCGCCGAAGACCAGGAGTAGTTAGGTGGTCCCAGGAAGGAGGCCTTGCCTCTTCGATTGTGTTGCTTTTGTGCTAGCCTTCTTCATGCATCCTTGTTTAACTTATGTTTGTACTCAGATATTGTTGCTTCCACTGACTCTTGTGTATCGAGCTTTTGTATTCAAGCCCTCGAGGCCCCTGGCTTGTAATATAAAGCTTGTATTATTTTAATTTGTGTCTAGAGTTGTGTTGTGATATCTTCCCATGAGTCCCTTATCTTGATAATACACATTTACATGTATGATTAGTGTACGGTCGAATCAGGGACGTCACACGGGGGCTGGCTCTCCACCATTTTAGGGCACCCGCCCCGTTCTGCCAGTCTCGCGCCCTGCATTCTTGGTCGACGTATTACTCCAGCAACCGCCCAACCTCACCAATCCGACGCCCTGCCTACCCTGACCAGCACACTACCTCCATGACCGCCTCTCTCCCACAATACCATGTTCCGTATATGACGTGTGCCGTGGGAGGGACGCAGTAAAGGAGGAAGTAATGGTAGGCATGGCAGTTACCTTTGGCCACCCATGATCGTGGCTTGTTTGGGCTGCGCCCGGTTGAAGGAAATATGCCCTAGAGGCAATAATAAAGTTATTATTTATTTCCCTATTTCATGATAAATGTTTATTATTCATGCTAGAAGTGTATTAACCGTAAACTTAGTACATGTGTGAATACATAGACAAAACATAGTGTCCCTAGTATGCCTCTACTTGACTAGCTCGTTAATCAAAGATGGTTATGTTTCCTAACCATAGACATGTGTTTTCATTTGATAAATGGGATCACATCATTAGGAGAATGATGTGATGGACATGACCCATCCGTTAGCTTAGCATTATGATTGTTACAGTTTCATCTGCTTTCTTCATGACTTATACATGTTCCTCAGACTATGAGATTATGCAACTCCCGAGTACCAGAGGAACACCTTGTGTGCTATCAAACATCACAACGTAAATGGGTGATTATAAATATGCTCTACAGGTGTCTTCGAAGGTGTTTGTTGGGTTGGCATAGATCGAGATTAGGATTTGTCACTCCGTGTTTCGGAGAGGTATTTCTAGGCCCTCTCGGTAATACTCATCACTATAAGTCTAGCAAGCAATGTAACTAATGAGTCAGTTGTGGGATGAAGTATTATGGAATGAGTAAAGAGACTTGCCGGTAACGAGATTGAACTAGGTATGATGATACCGACGATCGAATCTCGGGCAAGTAACATACCGATGACAAGGGGAACAACATATGTTGTTATGCAGTTTGACCGATAAAAATCTTCGTAGAATATGTAGGAGCCAATATGAGCATCCAGGTTCCTCTATTGGTTATTGACTGGAGATGTGTCTCGGTCATGTCTACATAGTTCTTGAACCTGTAGGGTCCACACGCTTAACGTTCGATGACGATATGTATTATGAGTTATGTATTTTGATGACTGAAGTTTGTTCGGAGTCCCAGATGAGATCACGGACATGACGAGGAGTCTCGAAATGGTCAACACATAAAGATTGATATATTGACCTTGTTATTCGGACAACAGAAGTGTTCCGCGAAGTTTCGGGTAAAACTGGAGTGTCGGAGGGGTTACTGGAACCCCCCGGGGGAACTAATGGGCCACCATGGGCCTTAGTGGAGAGAGAGGAGGGCATCTAGTGCAGCCCCCCCCTTGGAGTCCGAATTGGACAAGGGAAGGGGGCGCCCCCCTGTCCTACTCCCTCTCCCTCTCCTTCCTTCCCCCTCTCTTCCTTGAAGTGGAATCCTACTAGGACTAGGAAGTCCTAGTAGGACTCCTCCTCTTGGGCGATCCCCCTAGGGCCGTCCGGCCTCCCCCTCCCTCCTTTATATACGGGGGCAGGGGGGAACCCTAGAACACACAAGTTTCTCTTAACCGTGTGTGGTGCCCCCCTTCACAGTTACACACCTCGATCAAACCATCGTAGTCCTTAGGCGAAGCCCTGCGCCGGTAACATCATCATCACCGTCGCCACGCCGTCGTGCTGACGGAACTCACCCTAGTCCTCAACTGGATCAAGATCACAAGGGACGTCATCGAGCTGAACGTGTGCTGACACAGAGGTGTCATACGTTTGGTACTTGATCGGTTGGATCACGAAGAAGTTCGACTACATCAACCGCGTTATTGAAACGCTTCCGCTTTTGGTCTACAAGGGTACGTGAACACACTCTCCCCTTTCGTTATTATGCATCACATAGATAGATCTTGCGTGATTGTAGGAATTTTTTTGAAATTACCGCGTTCCCCAACACCGGCGGCAACCCGTGTGCGTGCTCGCCCCTAGTTTCTACTCGCAAGGTGGGTACCCACCTGACGACTAAGCTTGTAGGAAGGAGGCCAAAGATAGACACAAGTCCAGGTTAATGAAGAAGCAAAGAAGATCTCAAGGTATAGATTTCATCTTGGCGAAATTTGACATCAACCTTTGCCGCGTGTCTATGCATCGTTTGGGCCTAGCCCAATGACACTAAGTAGCGTGTATGGACCAGCCTAGGGGCTCCTGTCGGTGTATAAAACATGGGTGTTTTACACCCTAACTTAGGCACAGACAAGTAGCAGTTCCCTTGCCGGCCAAAGAGCTTACTAAGGATTACCAAGACCAAAGTCGACAATTTATAAAAAAGATTCTCAAATCAAGAGAGCAGTTCCTTGAGAGATCAAGGAGCTCATCAAGAAGATCAAGGTTCAAGACCAGCCTCGTGATCAACTACAGAAGCAACCCTTGCCGACCAGACTGGGTCGGCAAGGCGAAGGCCCGACAAGCTCCTTGGCTAGCAAAACCCCGCCAGCTGCCAGCACTCAACCTCACCAAGAAGCTAGTCGTTGATCAGTGAGGTGTCGAGCCCGCAGGCATTTAGGTAGGGCTTGTCGAACATGTGTCAGCTCATCGGAAGGATCTTTAGCTTTATTGACACCCGTCCCAATGGCATGTCAAGACAATAGGAGTTAGCTAGGCAAGCGGTGCAGCATCCTTGTCGGGGCTCCTCCTCCTTGCGACACCTCGCAATGAACTTAATGCTTTTTTTCCTAACTAGCAGAGTTAGGTATGATAGCACTGTTGCTATCTAATCAACATGTAGTTACCTTTTTGCCACTGTGGTTACCCCTTGAGCTATAAAAGGAGGTCCATGGCAACCTTTACGAGGGTTCGAACCCATTCTAACTCCACGCACACTTGCATGTGTAGTTGCCTTCTCCTTGCACCTTGCTGAGGGGGGAGCGCTCCTTGTATTTGTGCTCCCACTTTTTCAATCCACCAAAAGCAGGAGTAGGGTGTTACACCTCAAAGGTGGCCCAAATCTGGGTAAAAGTCCTTGCGTCCTCTGCTAGACCTGCTCTTTGCATTCTGTGCATTCCCCTTGCCGGACCACAAAGGGGCTAGATCACCCCATAGATAGTCGTTCCACACCGACACATCTACCTTGGCATCTTCACCAAGCGACTTCAAGGAATCTTTGCCTTTGGAAATGCGGCATCTTTGCCAACAAGCACCTCAAGAGAAGCTCCCCACGCTCAATTCTGCGACTTCCACGAGCTAATACGACCTTGACACAGAGCACGAGTTTCCTTCCTATGGGACTCAAGACAACAAGGGGTATCTTGAGTGGGAACGCAAGATGGATGACTACCTCAAGCTACATCAAGTCCCCTCTGAAGATCAAGTGAAGTGTGCCACAAGGAACTTCCTGGACTACGCGTCGACATTGTGGCTTCATACACCTTCGAAGAGCTTCGAGATGAGTTGGCCCAAGACAAAGAAGGCTATGCAGCGAGAGTTTTTGCCTTCCACCTACACGGAACATCTTCTATGCCAATTGGAGAACACCATCCATGGATCCAAGTCCATCGACGAGTACTTCATGGAGATGAAGAAAGCCTTGCGACGAGCCGATGTGGACGACCCCATTTGGATGAAGTTCCACTTCACCACGGGATTGGACAACAACATCGCCAAGACCAACTTCCTCAACAACTACCAGTCTCTCATCGACCTCTACATTTGTGCTCTCAAGGAAAAAAAATAACTCCTGAAGGCCAAGGCTTCTCCATCCCAAGCACACTTCGCAATGACCAAGCTCCACGACAATGAGCATGAGGATAGTACCGCCAAGATGTCCAAGCCCAACGAACTACAAGAAGATGCTCCCAAGTTTGACTGCACCGCCATCCCTCTTTGTGGCATTGACAATGTCGAGTCTACCACGACTCTTTTTGAAGATGGTGCGGCCATGACTACGACTACGGAGTCAATCAAGGACCAAGATTTGGAGGCGAGCGACATGGTGGCGAGCAAGGATGATGCTTCCATCTTTGGAGGCGAGAGTGAGACGATCCAGCATGGGATTTTTCCTTTAGTCCTGGAGGCGAGTGATAATGTGTCATCTTCTGCCTTCATCCACAACAACGGCAGCCGAGTGCGTACCTTACCTTAGTGATACGCTTAGTCCGCGTAGCTATATTTAGTGTGCAATCATCTTGCTATCATCACTGTGCCATTAAGTCTCTCCCGTGCATATCTTACATACTTGTCTCATATCATACTTGGCTCAAGCATCAAGCATAGTGCAAAGCACACACACACACACACACACACACACAAAGAGGAAAAATATTTTAAGCAAAAGAGGAGATACAAAAGACCTTGTAAGCAATAGAAATAGCATTAAGACTTGCAACAAAAATAAAACTTAAACTAGAAACAAGAAAGTAAAAATAAAACTAAAAATTAACTTTAAGAAAACTCTAAACAAAATGACTAGGAATACTAAACTTCTCCTTGGCAACGACGCCAGAAAAAGGGCTTGATACCTCCTTTTATTGATTAGGTATTGGAACAGAAAAGAGTATCCCGCACCTTTTTCCCAAGAGGTGACCCTGGGTTCTCAAACCCACGAGAGGAAGATTCCCTTGAAGGGATGGTCTCTAGCAAGCTTTTGTTAAAGTGCCAAATCCAGCTTTTAACCGGATCATCAAGCAAATAGTGATTCAAACACTTATAATAAAAAGAGGTACGGGTATGAGGTCTTATGCTTACAACCTTGTATTGTGTTGGGATCAAATAGGATACTAATTTGTGCACTGGAAGTCAGCCATCGAGATGCGCTTGTTAAGATCGAAGTGGGGGATGTGTCCAAATAACATCTTGACCGACCATCTTGACCGGCACGAGTCTTGCATCAAGAATCAGTTGTCCTACAGCAGGCCCTATCCATCGCGCGGGGTTGCCTCGATAATCAAGATAATTGTATCAGATAAGAGCTTTGGGCATTTAGTGATTAAACCTCATTTATCCCCGAGGATATGATCCATGTTACCCTACTAAACCTTATTGTCACTGGTGCTCGGTATAACACTTCACAGTCTCCTTGCTCCTAGCCTCACCAGTGCTCGATCTCCATGATCCTGAGTACTTGTAGGGATGAAGATCGCGAACAAGACAAGAGTCGTCTTCACAGAACAATTTTATTTCACACATACGGAATGTTATGTCAAACTCTTCCATTCATCCCCTCAAGAAATACCTTGGGTTGCATGGCTCATGCCTCAGTCCATACCTTACCGAGCTACTCATACATGGAGATCATATCACGGGAAGAAAACATCAAAGAACACATCTTGAGATTGATTAATTGCAATATGTCTTTCAAGGGATGCCTTGCGCTATGCATGATTACAAGTACGAACTAGATGAGAGAGCACTATGGTGGTGGTGGAGATGGGAATGGCGGCGGCTAGGGTTTGTGGATGAAGATGATGATGAAGAGGTTATGGGTTCTGTGCTCGTCGTTCTGTTAACATTTTGATGGGGTCCCATTTGTAAAAGTTGTTTAGGTGGACAATCTGCCTCGAAATCCATGCCAAACGGGCGCTCGCACCCGTATGGAACGTCGTCTTTTGTGATGTCTTTGCGCAGGTGCTTGCTGTTGACTTCTCCTTCCTCCATTTTCCTTCCATTCCATTTCCACATGTGATTTCTTCCCTTTTACCTTATTTCCCGTGGAAACACATCAAAGAGAGAATTTGTGGAATCCTTTGCATTCATTAGTCATTAGTAGCAATATTGGAGCGAATATCTCTTTTTAAATGAAATATCTCGGTTTAAACAAAGGTGAAATGAGTGCAAAAATACCACTCATCAGTGATCCATTAAACTTAATGCATGGTTCTGTCCTAATGATCTTAATTGTGCAGACGACCATGATGTGGCAATGGCAAAGCGGGAGCATATAATGGAATATAATCCCGCTAGGACGAGTTCCATAACCCTAGGGTGATCATGAAAACCAAACACTAAACTCATGATAAAAGGTAACTGGTATTACTGTTGCACCGGCACACTTGATGTATACCATGATCTGAACTCTCTTCGTGCCCAATCTCTCCAATGCAGGAACAACATCTCTACTTTTTGATTTATTTATGTTATTCACTTTCAATTTACTATTGCTCTCATTATCACAAACCTATCATATTTATCATCCTGGTTCATTTGCTTCTTGGGACACTAACAACTTTTGCAGAATCACAAGTAGTTACTTCACATAAGAGTTGTGACAACTTGTGTGTCACAAAAACATTGCACATAATACTCTCCTTCGCTCTTCGCTGGGACGATTACAATTTTGGATAATTACGTCAAAGTGCTACAACACCATGTTTAGCTTGCAGGCTATCAGACGGCACCCCCAAAAAGGTGATGATGCCGATCCGGAAAGGATCTGGTCTTTCACCTGGTATACGAGTAGGGTGAAGATGAGGGGAAAGGAACAACCTTGACGACGCCAACAAGAAGGGAATGGCGTCCAAGGACGTCGTCGTCGTCGTGGCCGGACCAGCCGGGCTTAGATTTCTCCGGTGTCCCTCCCCACCTCCCCCAACATCCAAGCATGAACAGGACCAACAGTCGAAGACCAGCATACGCTAGATCCGGTAGGAGGGCACCGCAGATGTTGAGGAAGAGGCCATCAGATTGGAATCGGGCGCCATCGAAGGGCCCCGCACCACCTTCCACCCCCGCGGTCGAGGAGGATGGCTAGCACCGTAGGCTGCCGCGCGCTGAAGCAGGCGTCGACCCACCAGCCATGGCCGCCGCCACGGATGCAGGACACCTCGACGGAGACCGGCAATCAGATCCTTGTCACCACCTTCCTTGGCAGCCGCGCCGCCACCGGCGGCCCCTCTGGTGGCGATGAGGAGGAAAGGCAGGGGTGGGGAAGCCGTCGCCGGTTGCTAGGGTTGGCAGCCCATGTCGCCCCTATTGGAGCGAGCGGGGCGAGAGCATTTTTTTTTCTCCTTACACTTATCAACTTCAGACACATCTACTTTCATCCGCTTCCACGAGAAGTTATGCTTTAGATTAGGATACATCTTGGTCTCACCGATATGAACTGTGTAAGGAGTGTGATGGCATTCTTGGAGGATGTCATCTTTCACCTAAGACTTCTGCGGAATGCAAATGCGACCATTGGGAATTAGGACAATACTTTGTCTATATTTCTGTTTCTGTGTATTCAGATATGGAAATCATCAATGTAGAGTTCCTATATTGCAAAATCAAAGGAGTATGTGGAATGTTTTGTAAGTGTTGTTCTCAGGATCGTTTTGAGTGGTTAAACGTATCAATCGGAGTTGTGAAGCTTACTCCTTCCGTCCAGTGAAAAGTGTATATATAAAAAATTTGGGACAAATTATGGAGTGGAGTACAAAATGCATTGAGAAGGTGCAATATACCATCTCTCTACTCTTTAATTATCCAACCCCTAATGAGCTAAGTGCATGTAAAAATTAAGAAGACCATGTGTAGAATGTTATTGGTCTTGATTACCGTGTGATGAGTGGGAAGTATTTTCTTTCTACTTTAAAATGCGTTCGAAGGATAGAAGTATACTCTTTTATGAATAAATTTTAAAGTTAAACGTACACTCTTCATTGGACAGACGGAGTATGTTCCTTTGCAGCTGTCCCAAATTTCAGACACAACAAAGAATAAGTTTTCCTGTGGCTTTAGAAGCTTTTAACATTCAAATAAATTCATGTTTTGTTGTCTTGTATGTTGTGCGTGATGCATACTCCCTCCTTTCCGGTTTATAGGGCTCAATTCAAAAATCTCACCAATCAAGGTAGATGATGAGTGGTGAAATATTTTTTGTAGTTTTGCAAAAGCACCTAATTAATGCTCTTGTTTTCCTCAAAAAATTATCAATGCATTAGTTGCAATGCATGCATGGATAAAGTACATGTATTGGTCAATTTTCTCTTAATACTTGCATACAATGATTTAATGCACTTTGAAATCTGAACATGCGATGGAAAACAACCAAATTGAGCCTTAAAAAATAAAAAAACTAAAATTTTGAAATAAGCCCTATAAACCGGAACGGGGGGAGTAGTTGCTAGTACAAAAGGTTTCAATTAATCCTATTAAATTCCAAAGGCGGCTACTTGTTATTTGTGTATTATTATGTCGGGGGTATGCTTTTGTGTTACCAGCTACTTCCGGGGAGTCAAACTTGTTTGAAACCCTACTGATTGCGGCAAATCTTTTGCCCTTTTTAAAAAAATATAACACGCATTTGGCACAACAATTTTCTTTTCTTTCTTTTATGTAAGGCAGGCATGATGTTATACAAGCTGACAAAGAGCTGATACTCATTTTCCAGAACTATCGTACTCTCTCTATCCAAATTAATTGAGGCAGACTTAGTGCAACTTAGTACTAAAGTTGTACTACGTTTGCGTCAATTAATATGGATAGGAGGGAGTACGAAATAAATCTGATTTCATAGGCTTCAGTTGCTTTTCTAATTCATCCAATCCAGATAATACAGCAAGCTGCCAGTAGTGTTCCCCACGACCAGAGTTATCTCAACAGTCGTCTAGGGGATCGTTACACAGACAAGTGGATAGATATCGTTGCCCTATTAGCTAGAGCGGCCAATCAAGTGCTTCCATTTAAAAAAAAATGACATTAATCAAATGCTTCCATTGTTTGACTCGATACGGCTGTGTTGCACAATGACAACAACGAAAAGATTTGTTGATGATAGTTGTCTCCCCATTTCGAACTGGAATACATCTCAAATGCTTGCTCATGGAAAAACAGAAACGGTTTCTAAGATCATAGCAGGAAAAGCCATTCATGAGCCACAATGCAAAGAACAGAATCATGTTCAGGTTCAGGTTCATGAACAAGCTGCTGACAGCCATCAGGGAGAAGGGACTGGATGCTGAGCTACTCATCGAGGGCACCCAGTTGCTTCATGTCCTCCAGGAATGCCATGTAGGAGTCATCAATGCTTTGTGGCTTAGAAGCTGAGGGTGAAGACTGGGCTGCAGATTTTATGGGGGTTACTGAAGGCTTCAGAGCAGAATATGATGGTGCAGATGACTGCTGCTGCTGCTGCTGCTGCGCCTTTGGTTTTGGTTTAGGGAGAGCGGATTCTCTCTTAACTCGAACTGATGCAGGAACCTGCGACAGAAATTAGTTTGAATTCTTGGCTCAGCGCAACACAGAAGCTAGCAATTTAGATCCAACAACTATTTAATACAAAACCCTGACAGAAAAAAAAATTACACGAATATACTATGTGAACTGTTCAAACTTGAGCGCGCAATTTGTTTCGTGTAAGACAGCATAAAAGTATAATGCATTTTAATTTATATGTAGGACAGCATGATAATCCCCTGAGTATATTTAAAAAAATTACTTGAGATGACCAGCAAGGCAACAAGCATTACATTTCAGAATTTTGTTATTGTAGGATGTGGACAATTCACTGGATGTGGATACTGCAAACTAGTAGTACAAAAAGCAATATGCATACAAACCAGTCTTAGAACTAGTACCATAAGAAAAATCAAACACATGTTAGCGACATAAAAAAACTTAAGAGAGTTGGTAGTAGCACACTGGTGCCATAAGAAAACTTGCACGTCTAAGAAACATCTCAACGCTCCACAAGAACAAGAGGAGCATCCATGATAACTTCATGCATGTTAGGAACCTTGCCCTTCGGCTCCACAAGAACAAGACCCCAACGCTATACTATTCAAGCTTCACATCCCGGAAAGCATTTGACTCGGTGTGATGGGAGTATATTCTCGACATTCTCCAACGGCGAGGCTTCCCTAGCAGATTTCATGATTGGATTACTGGTCTTCTTCGCACCTCCACCTCTCAAGTCCTCCTCAATGGGGTGCTGGGCACCCCTATCATTCACGGTTGGGGTCTTAGGCAAGGTGATCTGCTTTCTCCGCCGCTCTTTGTCATCGCCATAGACCCACTACGGCAACTTCTTGACTCGGCCATGATGCGTGGACTTCTTCATAAGATCCGGGGTCGTGGTACCATCCTTCGGACTTCGTTATATGCGGATGATGCGGCTGTTTTTGCGGCGCCAATCAAGGAGGATATTCAAAACCTTGCCCATATCCTACATGGTTCCGGTGAGGTGACGGGGCTGCAAACAAACTTCATGAAGAGCTCAGTGGTGCCCATTCGGTGTGGGCACTTGGATTTGGATGTCATTCTCGAAGGCTGCCCGCCATACGAGCTCCTTTCCCCATGAGATACCTCGGCCTCACACTCTCCGTTTGGTAGCTTAGACGCATGGACTTTCAACACCTCGAGGACAAAATTGCGGCAAAACTTGTGCCTTGGGAGCGCTTACACATCACCAATGTGGGCCGTGACGCACTCGTGAAGTCGGTTCTCACCTCGCAAACTATCCATCACCTCACGCCACTTGTCATTCCCCCACCCATCCTTAAGAGCATCAACAAGATTGAGCAGGCCTTCCTTTGGGCCGGAACTAATAAGGTGACGGGCGGAAAGTGCAAGGTAAATTGGGAAACTATATGTGAACCAACCCACCTCGAAGGGCTTAGTGTGTTGCACCTTGGGAAATTCGTTAGAGCTCTTCGTTTACAATGTCCTTGGTTTGAGTGGCAGGACCCGAGGAAGATTTGGGTTGGTTCGGGCAACCCTTGCGATGAAGCGGACATGGATCTTTTTTATGCTCTTACCACCATTACCATCGGCAATGGTGAGAGGACCCCTTTTTGGAAAGCACCGTGGCTGAATGGTAAAAATCCCGAGGATATCACCCCCCCCCCTTCCCCCTTTATCTTGAAGGTCTCGAAGCACAAATCTTGGAAGGTTAGCGCAGCCATGCACGAGGATGCTTGGATTAAGCCCATTGACATGTGCTCCAGGCCATTTTTTTAAGGCGGTAAGGCGAGGCAAGGCGCTGGGGGGCGCCTCACCGCCTAAGCACCAAGGCATCAGGCAAGGCGACGCCTTGAGAGTTCCGGAGAGTGTGGGGAAGAGGAGATGAGCCCCATAACTTGCTGGTTGCTCCAGCCTGCTGTCCTGGAGAGGAGGGGGGAGCCATAGCTTGCTGGTTGCTGTTGTGGCCTGTGCTGGAGAGGGGGGGGGGAGGAAAAGGCTGCATGAGATTGGAGGGACCACCTACTGGAGAGTTGCCGGAGAGGAGGGGGAGAGGAAGGGGAGAGGCTGCCGGAGAGGAGAAGGATCTGGGATTAGCTCTAGCCGCCGCCAAATCTCCAGAGAGGAGAGACCCCTCTCCCTATCGTGCTGGATCTGGTTTGCTTTGTTTGTTTGGATTCTTTCTATCCCCTCCGCTTACCTGTTACCACGCGAGGGAATCTTTCCTGCTCCTGTGTTCCCGCGCGAGGGGTTTTTTCCCGCCTGAACCTCTCTTTCCCCTGCCTGAGGCGTCTGATTTTGCCTGAGGCGAGCAAGAGGACGCCTAGGCGGACGATCTGGACGCTCTAAAGACTAAGGCGGATGCCTTACTCTAGTTTGTAAGGCGAGCTCGACGCCTTGGCACCTGGGAGCGCCCTGACGCATAAGCGTTGCCTAAGCGACGCCTTAGTGACGCCTAAAAAAAATGCTCCGGGCTATCTTGGGATCATGTCGCCCAATTCATCGAGCTTTGGTCTCAACTTTCCCATGTTCTTCTTGATGAAGCCCAAGACTATCATGTGGAAGCTATTTCCTAGTGGGGAGTACTCGGTCAAGTCAGCTTATAAGGCTCAATTCATAGGAGCTACCCTCACACCTAAGAACAAGGTCATCTGGAAAGCTTGGGCACCATCAACGGTCAAGTTCTTTGCGTGGAGTGCCATTCAAAATAGGGTGCGGGCAGCCGATCACCTTGACCGGCGGGGAAGATAAAATTGTGGCCTTTGCCCGTTGTGCAAAAGAGAGTTTGGGTTTGCCACTCATCTTTTCTTCAAGTGTTGGTACACCTTGCGCGTGTGGAGGTTGATGAAAGCTTGGTTTGGTCTTGACATCAACCCCTCCCAATGGGCGACTCACCACTCCATCCGTAGTTGGTTGATCTATATGGCTACACGGAGCAAAGCAATGGCGTCCCTCACAATGCTCGCCAATTGGACTATTTGGAATGAGAGGAACTCAAGGATCTTCCGGAAGAAATCTACGCCACCTCAAATCATCTTGAACAATTTGAAGAATGAGGCAAAGCTTTGGGTCCTTGCGCGGCCGAAGCGCTTGAATAACTTGATGCCGGGAGCAACGGCCCTGTATCTTTTTTGGGGGTTTTATTTCACACATACGGAATGTTATGTCAAACTCTTCCATTCATCCCCTCAAGAAATACCTTGGGTTGCATGGCTCATGCCTCAGTCCATACCTTACCGAGCTACTCATACATGGAGATCATATCACGGGAAGAAAACATCAAAGAACACATCTTGAGATTGATTAATTGCAATATGTCTTTCAAGGGATGCCTTGCGCTATGCATGATTACAAGTACGAACTAGATGAGAGAGCACTATGGTGGTGGTGGAGATGGGAATGGCGGCGGCTAGGGTTTGTGGATGAAGATGATGATGAAGAGGTTATGGGTTCTGTGCTCGTCGTTCTGTTAACATTTTGATGGGGTCCCATTTGTAAAAGTTGTTTAGGTGGACGATCTGCCTCGAAATCCATGCCAAACGGGCGCTCGCACCCGTATGGAACGTCGTCTTTTGTGATGTCTTTGCGCAGGTGCTTGCTGTTGACTTCTCCTTCCTCCATTTTCCTTCCATTCCATTTCCACATGTGATTTCTTCCCTTTTACCTTATTTCCCGTGGAAACACATCAAAGAGAGAATTTGTGGAATCCTTTGCATTCATTAGTCATTAGTGGCAATATTGGAGCGAATATCTCTTTTTAAATGAAATATCTCGGTTTAAACAAAGGTGAAATGAGTGCAAAAATACCACTCATCAGTGATCCAAAGGAAAAGGCTGCATGAGATTGGAGGGACCACCTACTGGAGAGTTGCCGGAGAGGAGGGGGAGAGGAAGGGGAGAGGCTGCCGGAGAGGAGAAGGATCTGGGATTAGCTCTAGCCGCCGCCAAATCTCCAGAGAGGAGAGACCCCTCTCCCTATCGTGCTGGATCTGGTTTGCTTTGTTTGTTTGGATTCTTTCTATCCCCTCCGCTTACCTGTTACCACGCGAGGGAATCTTTCCTGCTCCTGTGTTCCCGCGCGAGGGGTTTTTTCCCGCCTGAACCTCTCTTTCCCCTGCCTGAGGCGTCTGATTTTGCCTGAGGCGAGCAAGAGGACGCCTAGGCGGACGATCTGGACGCTCTAAAGACTAAGGCGGATGCCTTACTCTAGTTTGTAAGGCGAGCTCGACGCCTTGGCACCTGGGAGCGCCCTGACGCATAAGCGTTGCCTAAGCGACGCCTTAGTGACGCCTAAAAAAAATGCTCCGGGCTATCTTGGGATCATGTCGCCCAATTCATCGAGCTTTGGTCTCAACTTTCCCATGTTCTTCTTGATGAAGCCCAAGACTATCATGTGGAAGCTATTTCCTAGTGGGGAGTACTCGGTCAAGTCAGCTTATAAGGCTCAATTCATAGGAGCTACCCTCACACCTAAGAACAAGGTCATCTGGAAAGCTTGGGCACCATCAACGGTCAAGTTCTTTGCGTGGAGTGCCATTCAAAATAGGGTGCGGGCAGCCGATCACCTTGACCGGCGGGGAAGATAAAATTGTGGCCTTTGCCCGTTGTGCAAAAGAGAGTTTGGGTTTGCCACTCATCTTTTCTTCAAGTGTTGGTACACCTTGCGCGTGTGGAGGTTGATGAAAGCTTGGTTTGGTCTTGACATCAACCCCTCCCAATGGGCGACTCACCACTCCATCCGTAGTTGGTTGATCTATATGGCTACACGGAGCAAAGCAATGGCGTCCCTCACAATGCTCGCCAATTGGACTATTTGGAATGAGAGGAACTCAAGGATCTTCCGGAAGAAATCTACGCCACCTCAAATCATCTTGAACAATTTGAAGAATGAGGCAAAGCTTTGGGTCCTTGCGCGGCCGAAGCGCTTGAATAACTTGATGCCGGGAGCAACGGCCCTGTATCTTTTTTGGGGGTTTTATTTCACACATACGGAATGTTATGTCAAACTCTTCCATTCATCCCCTCAAGAAATACCTTGGGTTGCATGGCTCATGCCTCAGTCCATACCTTACCGAGCTACTCATACATGGAGATCATATCACGGGAAGAAAACATCAAAGAACACATCTTGAGATTGATTAATTGCAATATGTCTTTCAAGGGATGCCTTGCGCTATGCATGATTACAAGTACGAACTAGATGAGAGAGCACTATGGTGGTGGTGGAGATGGGAATGGCGGCGGCTAGGGTTTGTGGATGAAGATGATGATGAAGAGGTTATGGGTTCTGTGCTCGTCGTTCTGTTAACATTTTGATGGGGTCCCATTTGTAAAAGTTGTTTAGGTGGACGATCTGCCTCGAAATCCATGCCAAACGGGCGCTCGCACCCGTATGGAACGTCGTCTTTTGTGATGTCTTTGCGCAGGTGCTTGCTGTTGACTTCTCCTTCCTCCATTTTCCTTCCATTCCATTTCCACATGTGATTTCTTCCCTTTTACCTTATTTCCCGTGGAAACACATCAAAGAGAGAATTTGTGGAATCCTTTGCATTCATTAGTCATTAGTGGCAATATTGGAGCGAATATCTCTTTTTAAATGAAATATCTCGGTTTAAACAAAGGTGAAATGAGTGCAAAAATACCACTCATCAGTGATCCAAAGGAAAAGGCTGCATGAGATTGGAGGGACCACCTACTGGAGAGTTGCCGGAGAGGAGGGGGAGAGGAAGGGGAGAGGCTGCCGGAGAGGAGAAGGATCTGGGATTAGCTCTAGCCGCCGCCAAATCTCCAGAGAGGAGAGACCCCTCTCCCTATCGTGCTGGATCTGGTTTGCTTTGTTTGTTTGGATTCTTTCTATCCCCTCCGCTTACCTGTTACCACGCGAGGGAATCTTTCCTGCTCCTGTGTTCCCGCGCGAGGGGTTTTTTCCCGCCTGAACCTCTCTTTCCCCTGCCTGAGGCGTCTGATTTTGCCTGAGGCGAGCAAGAGGACGCCTAGGCGGACGATCTGGACGCTCTAAAGACTAAGGCGGATGCCTTACTCTAGTTTGTAAGGCGAGCTCGACGCCTTGGCACCTGGGAGCGCCCTGACGCATAAGCGTTGCCTAAGCGACGCCTTAGTGACGCCTAAAAAAAATGCTCCGGGCTATCTTGGGATCATGTCGCCCAATTCATCGAGCTTTGGTCTCAACTTTCCCATGTTCTTCTTGATGAAGCCCAAGACTATCATGTGGAAGCTATTTCCTAGTGGGGAGTACTCGGTCAAGTCAGCTTATAAGGCTCAATTCATAGGAGCTACCCTCACACCTAAGAACAAGGTCATCTGGAAAGCTTGGGCACCATCAACGGTCAAGTTCTTTGCGTGGAGTGCCATTCAAAATAGGGTGCGGGCAGCCGATCACCTTGACCGGCGGGGAAGATAAAATTGTGGCCTTTGCCCGTTGTGCAAAAGAGAGTTTGGGTTTGCCACTCATCTTTTCTTCAAGTGTTGGTACACCTTGCGCGTGTGGAGGTTGATGAAAGCTTGGTTTGGTCTTGACATCAACCCCTCCCAATGGGCGACTCACCACTCCATCCGTAGTTGGTTGATCTATATGGCTACACGGAGCAAAGCAATGGCGTCCCTCACAATGCTCGCCAATTGGACTATTTGGAATGAGAGGAACTCAAGGATCTTCCGGAAGAAATCTACGCCACCTCAAATCATCTTGAACAATTTGAAGAATGAGGCAAAGCTTTGGGTCCTTGCGCGGCCGAAGCGCTTGAATAACTTGATGCCGGGAGCAACGGCCCTGTATCTTTTTTGGGGGTTTTATTTCACACATACGGAATGTTATGTCAAACTCTTCCATTCATCCCCTCAAGAAATACCTTGGGTTGCATGGCTCATGCCTCAGTCCATACCTTACCGAGCTACTCATACATGGAGATCATATCACGGGAAGAAAACATCAAAGAACACATCTTGAGATTGATTAATTGCAATATGTCTTTCAAGGGATGCCTTGCGCTATGCATGATTACAAGTACGAACTAGATGAGAGAGCACTATGGTGGTGGTGGAGATGGGAATGGCGGCGGCTAGGGTTTGTGGATGAAGATGATGATGAAGAGGTTATGGGTTCTGTGCTCGTCGTTCTGTTAACATTTTGATGGGGTCCCATTTGTAAAAGTTGTTTAGGTGGACGATCTGCCTCGAAATCCATGCCAAACGGGCGCTCGCACCCGTATGGAACGTCGTCTTTTGTGATGTCTTTGCGCAGGTGCTTGCTGTTGACTTCTCCTTCCTCCATTTTCCTTCCATTCCATTTCCACATGTGATTTCTTCCCTTTTACCTTATTTCCCGTGGAAACACATCAAAGAGAGAATTTGTGGAATCCTTTGCATTCATTAGTCATTAGTGGCAATATTGGAGCGAATATCTCTTTTTAAATGAAATATCTCGGTTTAAACAAAGGTGAAATGAGTGCAAAAATACCACTCATCAGTGATCCATTAAACTTAATGCATGGTTCTGTCCTAATGATCTTAATTGTGCAGACGACCATGATGTGGCAATGGCAAAGCGGGAGCATATAATGGAATATAATCCCGCTAGGACGAGTTCCATAACCCTAGGGTGATCATGAAAACCAAACACTAAACTCATGATAAAAGGTAACTGGTATTACTGTTGCACCGGCACACTTGATGTATACCATGATCTGAACTCTCTTCGTGCCCAATCTCTCCAATGCAGGAACAACATCTCTACTTTTTGATTTATTTATGTTATTCACTTTCAATTTACTATTGCTCTCATTATCACAAACCTATCATATTTATCATCCTGGTTCATTTGCTTCTTGGGACACTAACAACTTTTGCAGAATCACAAGTAGTTACTTCACATAAGAGTTGTGACAACTTGTGTGTCACAAAAACATTGCACATAATACTCTCCTTCGCTCTTCGCTGGGACGATTACAATTTTGGATAATTACGTCAAAGTGCTACAACACCATGTTTAGCTTGCAGGCTATCAGACGGCACCCCCAAAAAGGTGATGATGCCGATCCGGAAAGGATCTGGTCTTTCACCTGGTATACGAGTAGGGTGAAGATGAGGGGAAAGGAACAACCTTGACGACGCCAACAAGAAGGGAATGGCGTCCAAGGACGTCGTCGTCGTCGTGGCCGGACCAGCCGGGCTTAGATTTCTCCGGTGTCCCTCCCCACCTCCCCCAACATCCAAGCATGAACAGGACCAACAGTCGAAGACCAGCATACGCTAGATCCGGTAGGAGGGCACCGCAGATGTTGAGGAAGAGGCCATCAGATTGGAATCGGGCGCCATCGAAGGGCCCCGCACCACCTTCCACCCCCGCGGTCGAGGAGGATGGCTAGCACCGTAGGCTGCCGCGCGCTGAAGCAGGCATCGACCCACCAGCCATGGCCGCCGCCACGGATGCAGGACACCTCGACGGAGACCGGCAATCAGATCCTTGTCACCACCTTCCTTGGCAGCCGCGCCGCCACCGGCGGCCCCTCTGGTGGCGACGAGGAGGAAAGGCAGGGGTGGGGAAGCCGTCGCCGGTTGCTAGGGTTGGCAGCCCATGTCGCCCCTATTGGAGCGAGCGGGGCGAGAGCATTTTTTTTTCTCCTTACACTTATCAACTTCAGACACATCTACTTTCATCCGCTTCCACGAGAAGTTATGCTTTAGATTAGGATACATCTTGGTCTCACCGATATGAACTGTGTAAGGAGTGTGATGGCATTCTTGGAGGATGTCATCTTTCACCTAAGACTTCTGCGGAATGCAAATGCGACCATTGGGAATTAGGACAATACTTTGTCTATATTTCTGTTTCTGTGTATTCAGATATGGAAATCATCAATGTAGAGTTCCTATATTGCAAAATCAAAGGAGTATGTGGAATGTTTTGTAAGTGTTGTTCTCAGGATCGTTTTGAGTGGTTAAACGTATCAATCGGAGTTGTGAAGCTTACTCCTTCCGTCCAGTGAAAAGTGTATATATAAAAAATTTGGGACAAATTATGGAGTGGAGTACAAAATGCATTGAGAAGGTGCAATATACCATCTCTCTACTCTTTAATTATCCAACCCCTAATGAGCTAAGTGCATGTAAAAATTAAGAAGACCATGTGTAGAATGTTATTGGTCTTGATTACCGTGTGATGAGTGGGAAGTATTTTCTTTCTACTTTAAAATGCGTTCGAAGGATAGAAGTATACTCTTTTATGAATAAATTTTAAAGTTAAACGTACACTCTTCATTGGACAGACGGAGTATGTTCCTTTGCAGCTGTCCCAAATTTCAGACACAACAAAGAATAAGTTTTCCTGTGGCTTTAGAAGCTTTTAACATTCAAATAAATTCATGTTTGTTGTCTTGTATGTTGTGCGTGATGCATACTCCCTCCTTTCCGGTTTATAGGGCTCAATTCAAAAATCTCACCAATCAAGGTAGATGATGAGTGGTGAAATATTTTTTGTAGTTTTGCAAAAGCACCTAATTAATGCTCTTGTTTTCCTCAAAAAATTATCAATGCATTAGTTGCAATGCATGCATGGATAAAGTACATGTATTGGTCAATTTTCTCTTAATACTTGCATACAATGATTTAATGCACTTTGAAATCTGAACATGCGATGGAAAACAACCAAATTGAGCCTTAAAAAATAAAAAAACTAAAATTTTGAAATAAGCCCTATAAACCGGAACGGGGGGAGTAGTTGCTAGTACAAAAGGTTTCAATTAATCCTATTAAATTCCAAAGGCGGCTACTTGTTATTTGTGTATTATTATGTCGGGGGTATGCTTTTGTGTTACCAGCTACTTCCGGGGAGTCAAACTTGTTTGAAACCCTACTGATTGCGGCAAATCTTTTGCCCTTTTTAAAAAAATATAACACGCATTTGGCACAACAATTTTCTTTTCTTTCTTTTATGTAAGGCAGGCATGATGTTATACAAGCTGACAAAGAGCTGATACTCATTTTCCAGAACTATCGTACTCTCTCTATCCAAATTAATTGAGGCAGACTTAGTGCAACTTAGTACTAAAGTTGTACTACGTTTGCGTCAATTAATATGGATAGGAGGGAGTACGAAATAAATCTGATTTCATAGGCTTCAGTTGCTTTTCTAATTCATCCAATCCAGATAATACAGCAAGCTGCCAGTAGTGTTCCCCACGACCAGAGTTATCTCAACAGTCGTCTAGGGGATCGTTACACAGACAAGTGGATAGATATCGTTGCCCTATTAGCTAGAGCGGCCAATCAAGTGCTTCCATTTAAAAAAAAATGACATTAATCAAATGCTTCCATTGTTTGACTCGATACGGCTGTGTTGCACAATGACAACAACGAAAAGATTTGTTGATGATAGTTGTCTCCCCATTTCGAACTGGAATACATCTCAAATGCTTGCTCATGGAAAAACAGAAACGGTTTCTAAGATCATAGCAGGAAAAGCCATTCATGAGCCACAATGCAAAGAACAGAATCATGTTCAGGTTCAGGTTCATGAACAAGCTGCTGACAGCCATCAGGGAGAAGGGACTGGATGCTGAGCTACTCATCGAGGGCACCCAGTTGCTTCATGTCCTCCAGGAATGCCATGTAGGAGTCATCAATGCTTTGTGGCTTAGAAGCTGAGGGTGAAGACTGGGCTGCAGATTTTATGGGGGTTACTGAAGGCTTCAGAGCAGAATATGATGGTGCAGATGACTGCTGCTGCTGCTGCTGCTGCGCCTTTGGTTTTGGTTTAGGGAGAGCGGATTCTCTCTTAACTCGAACTGATGCAGGAACCTGCGACAGAAATTAGTTTGAATTCTTGGCTCAGCGCAACACAGAAGCTAGCAATTTAGATCCAACAACTATTTAATACAAAACCCTGACAGAAAAAAAAATTACACGAATATACTATGTGAACTGTTCAAACTTGAGCGCGCAATTTGTTTCGTGTAAGACAGCATAAAAGTATAATGCATTTTAATTTATATGTAGGACAGCATGATAATCCCCTGAGTATATTTAAAAAAATTACTTGAGATGACCAGCAAGGCAACAAGCATTACATTTCAGAATTTTGTTATTGTAGGATGTGGACAATTCACTGGATGTGGATACTGCAAACTAGTAGTACAAAAAGCAATATGCATACAAACCAGTCTTAGAACTAGTACCATAAGAAAAATCAAACACATGTTAGCGACATAAAAAAACTTAAGAGAGTTGGTAGTAGCACACTGGTGCCATAAGAAAACTTGCACGTCTAAGAAACATCTCAACGCTCCACAAGAACAAGAGGAGCATCCATGATAACTTCATGCATGTTAGGAACCTTGCCCTTCGGCTCCACAAGAACAAGACCCCAACGCTATACTATTCAAGCTTCACATCCCGGAAAGCATTTGACTCGGTGTGATGGGAGTATATTCTCGACATTCTCCAACGGCGAGGCTTCCCTAGCAGATTTCATGATTGGATTACTGGTCTTCTTCGCACCTCCACCTCTCAAGTCCTCCTCAATGGGGTGCTGGGCACCCCTATCATTCACGGTTGGGGTCTTAGGCAAGGTGATCTGCTTTCTCCGCCGCTCTTTGTCATCGCCATAGACCCACTACGGCAACTTCTTGACTCGGCCATGATGCGTGGACTTCTTCATAAGATCCGGGGTCGTGGTACCATCCTTCGGACTTCGTTATATGCGGATGATGCGGCTGTTTTTGCGGCGCCAATCAAGGAGGATATTCAAAACCTTGCCCATATCCTACATGGTTCCGGTGAGGTGACGGGGCTGCAAACAAACTTCATGAAGAGCTCAGTGGTGCCCATTCGGTGTGGGCACTTGGATTTGGATGTCATTCTCGAAGGCTGCCCGCCATACGAGCTCCTTTCCCCATGAGATACCTCGGCCTCACACTCTCCGTTTGGTAGCTTAGACGCATGGACTTTCAACACCTCGAGGACAAAATTGCGGCAAAACTTGTGCCTTGGGAGCGCTTACACATCACCAATGTGGGCCGTGACGCACTCGTGAAGTCGGTTCTCACCTCGCAAACTATCCATCACCTCACGCCACTTGTCATTCCCCCACCCATCCTTAAGAGCATCAACAAGATTGAGCAGGCCTTCCTTTGGGCCGGAACTGATAAGGTGACGGGCGGAAAGTGCAAGGTAAATTGGGAAACTATATGTGAACCAACCCACCTCGAAGGGCTTAGTGTGTTGCACCTTGGGAAATTCGTTAGAGCTCTTCGTTTACAATGTCCTTGGTTTGAGTGGCAGGACCCGAGGAAGATTTGGGTTGGTTCGGGCAACCCTTGCGATGAAGCGGACATGGATCTTTTTTATGCTCTTACCACCATTACCATCGGCAATGGTGAGAGGACCCCTTTTTGGAAAGCACCGTGGCTGAATGGTAAAAATCCCGAGGATATCACCCCCCCCCCCTTCCCCCTTTATCTTGAAGGTCTCGAAGCACAAATCTTGGAAGGTTAGCGCAGCCATGCACGAGGATGCTTGGATTAAGCCCATTGACATGTGCTCCAGGCCATTTTTTTAAGGCGGTAAGGCGAGGCAAGGCGCTGGGGGGCGCCTCACCGCCTAAGCACCAAGGCATCAGGCAAGGCGACGCCTTGAGAGTTCCGGAGAGTGTGGGGAAGAGGAGATGAGCCCCATAACTTGCTGGTTGCTCCAGCCTGCTGTCCTGGAGAGGAGGGGGAGCCATAGCTTGCTGGTTGCTGTTGTGGCCTGTGCTGGAGAGGGGGGGGGGGGGGGGGGGGGGGGGGGAGGAAAAGGCTGCATGAGATTGGAGGGACCACCTACTGGAGAGTTGCCGGAGAGGAGGGGGAGAGGAAGGGGAGAGGCTGCCGGAGAGGAGAAGGATCTGGGATTAGCTCTAGCCGCCGCCAAATCTCCAGAGAGGAGAGACCCCTCTCCCTATCGTGCTGGATCTGGTTTGCTTTGTTTGTTTGGATTCTTTCTATCCCCTCCGCTTACCTGTTACCACGCGAGGGAATCTTTCCTGCTCCTGTGTTCCCGCGCGAGGGGTTTTTTCCCGCCTGAACCTCTCTTTCCCCTGCCTGAGGCGTCTGATTTTGCCTGAGGCGAGCAAGAGGACGCCTAGGCGGACGATCTGGACGCTCTAAAGACTAAGGCGGATGCCTTACTCTAGTTTGTAAGGCGAGCTCGACGCCTTGGCACCTGGGAGCGCCCTGACGCATAAGCGTTGCCTAAGCGACGCCTTAGTGACGCCTAAAAAAAATGCTCCGGGCTATCTTGGGATCATGTCGCCCAATTCATCGAGCTTTGGTCTCAACTTTCCCATGTTCTTCTTGATGAAGCCCAAGACTATCATGTGGAAGCTATTTCCTAGTGGGGAGTACTCGGTCAAGTCAGCTTATAAGGCTCAATTCATAGGAGCTACCCTCACACCTAAGAACAAGGTCATCTGGAAAGCTTGGGCACCATCAACGGTCAAGTTCTTTGCGTGGAGTGCCATTCAAAATAGGGTGCGGGCAGCCGATCACCTTGACCGGCGGGGAAGATAAAATTGTGGCCTTTGCCCGTTGTGCAAAAGAGAGTTTGGGTTTGCCACTCATCTTTTCTTCAAGTGTTGGTACACCTTGCGCGTGTGGAGGTTGATGAAAGCTTGGTTTGGTCTTGACATCAACCCCTCCCAATGGGCGACTCACCACTCCATCCGTAGTTGGTTGATCTATATGGCTACACGGAGCAAAGCAATGGCGTCCCTCACAATGCTCGCCAATTGGACTATTTGGAATGAGAGGAACTCAAGGATCTTCCGGAAGAAATCTACGCCACCTCAAATCATCTTGAACAATTTGAAGAATGAGGCAAAGCTTTGGGTCCTTGCGCGGCCGAAGCGCTTGAATAACTTGATGCCGGGAGCAACGGCCCTGTATCTTTTTTGGGGGTTTTGTTTTTTTGCTACCCCTCGTCATAACCTTCTCTTTATTAATGAATGTATTTTGCCTCGGTGTTAAACAAAAAACATCTCAGTAACATGTTATATGAACTACCTGATAGTCCACAGCTGATTTTGTAATTCAGATGAGAACATATTTTGAAATTGTCTATTTGTTGGAAAGCTGGTGCCAAAACCTTTTGTAAATGGCAGATATAATATAACAGTGATCAAAACCCAAAACTGAAAAGGCAAAATATATTGTTTGCTGCATTAGGTCATCGTTGCTATGGTATATGTGTTTCCTTGGAATGATATACCCAGGCCTTAGCTCATATCACCATGGTACACGGTTTTAATACTCTGTTGTTGTGTTTGAAAACTTTTCAGGAAATAAGCAAGCGATAGCATTGATGCAGCAAGTCAATAACCAGAGTAAAGAACACATACCATAGCTGTTAGCTCAGGAGTATGTTGTGCTAATGGTCTCTTTACAACTGTTGAAGCAGCCGATTTGACGTAAGATGGCTGCTGAGGTAACTGCGGCCTTGGGCCAAAAGCAGCAAATTCGGGTCCTGGAAAAAATGGAGGCCTAAGCATTGCTGGCGGACCAGGAAGTACACCAAAGGGTGCCATTGGCATTTGAGCTGGAGGTAATGCTGGAGGAGGTGGAGGGGGCCTGGCAGCAACACCAGGAGCCATAAATGGTGGCCTTGAATCTGGTTGTGACGGTGGTGGAGGAAATCTGACCAAACCTGGACTTAGAATATCAGGTTGTACTGGAGGCATCATTGGAGGCCTTGGAGGCAAAGGCAGAAACTGCGATGGATGCGGTGGAGGTGGTGGTGGTAAGAACCTTGAAATTTTAGCATCTTCTTTCACAACA
Source organism: Triticum aestivum (assembly GCF_018294505.1). Classification (NCBI taxonomy): domain Eukaryota; kingdom Viridiplantae; phylum Streptophyta; class Magnoliopsida; order Poales; family Poaceae; genus Triticum; species Triticum aestivum. The sequence goes on from NC_057798.1 coordinate 325,393,182, forward strand.
GGAGTATCCATAGCAGTATTGTCAGTAGCCTGCATTTCATTTGAGTTCGGTGGCAACCTAGGGGGAGGTGGAGGTGGAGGTAGCCCAACTGGAGCCTGCAAAATGAAATTCAAAGTTGTGACAGGAACTAGCAGCCAAACAATAAACCAAACGAGGAGAATGGTAACTGAAATATCAATAAGGATTTTCAGGGAATGCATAAATAGTAGTAACATATTGGAAGAGTCAGAAATATTTAAAATAAAAATTGAAGTAGCACCTTTGTAGAATCTGCCGAGCTTGCACCCTCTCCAACAGTTTGTTTATTAAGCAGCTCATTTGTACCAGGTAGAGGTGGTTGTTGCAAAGGCCGCTGTGGTGGAGGAGGAGGTGGTGGCAGTAATGTATGATCTAACACAGGTTCTCTGGGAGGTGCACCAGGAGGAGGAGGTGGAGGTGGCAGCGGTAAGCCTGGTGCTATTACAGCGCCAGCAGGCTTAGGTGGGGGTGGGGGCGGTGGTGGGGGTAAAGGTAAAGAAGGGACAGATAGATCTGAAGGTTCTGAAGAGGCTGGCAGTGGAGGGGGCGGTGGAGGAGGGGGCATGGTGGAAGGACCTGCTTCTTCAGATTCTGTCATGGAAGATGAAGCCCCAGCACCAACTGAGGAAGGCAGTGGAATCCTTGGTCCTGTTGTCAATCAAGAAACAAAAGTGAGCAAGAACGTTCCAGCAAACTGTAAAAAAATATTAAGAAAATATCCTACAAGTTATGCTGACCTATCGATGATTTGTACATAGGAGGTTTGCCAGGTGGTGGTGCCCCAGATGGGTTCAAGGTTGGGTGATAGTAAACAGAATCCTGCAGTACAAACCTAGTTAGTATCTGTTCTAAACATGCTGTAACATATATCAACGGCGTCCGAAGAACTGTAAATACCATACCTCAGGCATAGGGTTTTTAGCTCTGTCGTCTTCGTCTGCTGCAGGCCGTCTCTTTGGTGGTCCAAGATGGCTGGTTGGAAATGAAATACAAATTTAATAAACAAAAACAATTGCATGTAAATTTAATGAAATAAACGTATAACAAATGAAAAAATTCTCACCTGAACATAACTGGTTGCTCACCCTTTTCTTTCATCTTTTCTTCATATTCCTGGCATAGATATGAAAAGGCAATGAGGTACCATGCGCCCAAAAAAACTAGTTATAGCATATCCCGTCAAGAAGTTGTACAGAAATTAGAAGATTAATACAAAGTCCAAATAGGTTTACCAAGTACCAACACATTAAAAATCACTCATACTGTGCCATAATGTGAGGGGTATATAACTCATGAATAAGATAATAACAGTCTTCAGTTAGATTGCATAACAGTGTCGATACAGATGATTCTGTAAAAGGAATGATCCCTTTTAGTTCTAACTTTCCCCTGTTATCAAAACCAAATGTTCCTTGTGAACACATCAGAATACACTATCATAGTTCACTAACAGCATGGGACATTTAACAGAAATCCTCCAAATATCATGTTCCTGAATCTTGATGAAATCATAACAGTTTTCTTTTCCTTTCTTCTTAACTCATTGGGCGGCCACTTGCATTTGCTCTTAAAAAGAGTTCCAGATAAACTTTAAAAATACTAACAAAAGATCGGGGAAAAGGAAAAAATAATATGGAACCATAGATAGCAAACAAAACCTAATGTGCTGCCCAAAATGGTCCCTAGCCTGTTGTGTGCGTGGAGTTGGAGGTAGAAATTGGGATCTGATCGGAGGGAATAGCAAGGTTCGCCCTTAGGCACACGTAGAGGCTCGTCCCTTGCCGTGACACTGGAGACTCTGAACTCTGTTCGGGGCAATTTTCTCTGTTTCTTGATTGATAACCCTAATACAAACTATCCTCCCTCTATATAGATCAGAGAGGTCACATAACCTGGAAAGCAAACCAAGTCTTAACCGTTGGGAAAGTAAAGAGAACTTCCTAATATAGATATATTTCCTAGTGATAAACCTGGACTCCTTTTGCTGCCCAGGATTAGTCATGTGCCTGCCTAAGGCCCAACTGCTTGTATTGTGGTTTCAGACTGTGCTGCAGGTTTGGGCCTGCGACTATAGTGCTGCCCCCAATACCTCTCCGTAACACTTCCGCACGCCTGGAGAAACAGCTCATCCTCGAGCTGGAAATCTGGATAGCGATGCTTGAAGTCTTCCAGGGGCAGCCATGAAGTAGTTGTCGAGTCAGCGCCCTGCCACAGCACCAATACTTCAAGGACTACCTTGAACAGACGTGAGAAAACTACAGCGGCCGGAGTTGGAACCACTCTGCCACGGTATTCTGAGCTTGGAGAAGGCGATCACGTATGTCAGCAAGGAACTCATCACGGTCTGAGAGGGCATGGTCCACAGCTGCTACTTTTGCGAGGCCTGGGTCATAAGACTTGAGCATAGGGGGCGGACGCCCTATACACCACCTCAAACGGAGTAGCATTCAGGGCGGACTGAAAAGATGAGTTGCAGCAGAACTCAGCCCAAGGAAGCCAGCGAAGGCACGGTTTAGGACTATCGCCCACTAACATCGCAAGTACATGCCAATGATGCGGTTTACCACTTCTGTTTGTCTGTCAATTTGGGGGTGAAATGCAGAACACAGTTGTAGTTTGACACCAGCGAGACGGAAAAGTTCGGTCCAAACATTGCTGGTAAATACTGGGTCAAGGTCGCTGACAATGGACATCAGAAATCCATGTAGACGGACTATGTTATCGAAGAAGAGCTTGGCGACAGAGCTAGCTGAGTATGGATGTCCCAAAGCAGTGAAGTGGCTATATTTCGAGAAACGGTCGACAACAGTCAAGATGAATGACTTACCACCCACACCCACCTTCGGCAGACCCTCCACAAGTCCATGGAAATGTGTCTCGAAACATGCTGAGGGACCGGAAGGGGTTGGACAGGCCACCAGGATGAAGATGCTCAGCCTAGTTGCTCTGGCACACGACACAACACCACACAAACTCCACCGCTGGCATGTGAGGGATGTAAAAATTGGGCATCTGCAAGATTGCAGGGAGGCAAAGTGAGGTCGGGGTGACGTAGAACCGTCCTTTATGGAGAATGAGGCCGTCGGTGACGCTCCAAGGCCCTGCAACCATCCCTGCTTCAATGGAGTCACGTAGCGCTGTGAGGTCTGCACTAGTATCAATTTCCTGACGCAAGTCATCAAAAAGTTGAAACTGAGGACACAAGAGAGCAAAGACAGCCCCTAGCTCCTCCTCGTGTTGCCTGGAGAGAGCATCTGCGACTGTAATTTGACAGCCATATCCCAGCAGCTTCCTTACCCATTGATGTCGTGGAATGGTGGCGAGGCGCAAGAGAGCAAAAACAGCCCCTAGCTCCTCCTCGTGGCACCTGGAGAGAGCATCTGCCATTGTAATTTGATGGCCTGGTCAATACTCCACATATCCCAGCAGCTTGCTTACCCATAGATGTCGTGGAATGGTGGAGAGGCGCTGTTCAAGCAAGTACTTCGGGCTATTGTGGTCCGTTCTTATTTTGAAGCTCCGGCCCCACAAGTACGGCTTCCAATGTCAACAGCTTTCATCAGTCCAATCAGCTCACGCTCATAAACTGCTAGCTTGGCATGGCATGGTGCCACCGCCCTGCTGAAGAAAGTAGGGGTCTGCCCTACGGTGCAGCACGGCTCCAAAGCCCGTGCCAGATGCATCATAGTCCACCAAGAACAGAGAGTCAAAGTCCGGTAGCTGCAAGGCAGGTGCTGCTGCGAGGGCTTGCTTGAGCATGCAAAAGGCTGTGTCGGCCTCCGAGGACCACACAAAGCCTTCTTTGTTGACGAGTTTGGTGAGTGGAGCTGAGAGCACGCCGTAGTCCTGGATGAACTTGCTATAAAACAAGCAAGCCCAAGGAACCCACGAAGGGTGCGGACACTTCGTGGTTCTGGTCATGCCTCCGCCGCTTTCGCCTTGGCCGGGTCCATGGCGACGCCGTCTGCTGAGATGATATGGCATAGGCCACCTTGCTCTCATCAAAGAAGCACTTGAGAAATAGCTGATGCTGCTAGAGGAGAAGCAAGACAGCAAAGAACAGCATTCATCAAAGCTTGGAAAGTGCTGGTGCGTTAGTGGGGGGCGCAAAAGGCATCAGCAAGAACTCGTCATGGCCGTGATGCGTGCGGAAGGCGGTCATGCGGACCTGATGATACCCACTGCGGAGATCAAGCTTAGTGAAGAAACAAGCGCCATTGAGCTCATCCAGGAGCTCATCGACAACCAGAATCCGATTTTTATCCTTGACCGTACCATCAATAAGTTGGCGGTAGTCCACCCAAAACCGCCATGTGCCATCCTGTTTCTTGACAAGAATCATCGGGGAAGAAAATTCAGAGCTACTTTCCCAGATGATACCTTGCTGGAGCATATCCTCAGTTCCTCACATTGGCATTCGATCTCATCCTTCTGGAGCCGAGGGTAACGGTATGGGCGAACTGCAATAGGGGATGTTCCTGGCAGGAGCCGAATGCAGTGGTCGCACATGTGCACCGGTGGTAAGCCACACGGCTTATCAAATAGTGCCTTGAACCCTTCCAGAAGTATGGTCATGTGGTCATCGGTGGCACATGCATGGACCTGCAGTGGCCCTCCGAACATGTTGATGTCGTGCCAAATGACCTGGTGATCTTTCTTCAGAACGACATGATCGAGTACTCAAAGTCCCAAAGTATGGGCCCAGTGTGTGCAATCATTGGACGCCAGGTACCAAGTCAAAACCATCCAAGGGAATGGCATGACAGTCATTGGCAAACAACTCACCAAGGACATCCAGCAAGAGGCCCGGCATGCTTCGGCACTCGAAACCTTGTCCGCGGGAGCCGAATGCGGTGGTCGTACATGCTCACCGGTGGTAAGCCACACGGCTTATCAAATAGTGCCTTGAACCCTTCCAGAAGTACGGCCATGTGGTCGTCGGTGGCACATGCATGGACCTGCAGTGGCCCTCCGAACATGTTGGTGTCGTGCCAAATGACCTGGTGATCTTTCTTCCAGAACGACATGATCGAGTGCTCAAAGTCCCAAAGTATGGCCCCATGTGCGCAATCATTGGACGCCAAGAGGCTGTTTGGATTGCGCCAGGGTTCGCCTCGCCAACCGCGGGCACGCCAATTTATTGGCGGCCGATTCCGCCGCCCGCGTCTCGCCAACAAATTGGCGCTGGATTGAACTAGCGCGGCAGGGCAGGCCAGGGCGCACCAATTATTTGGAAGCGATCCAAACACGTTCGCTATGCATGGTCAACGCCAATATTTTGGACGGGCATTTCAGGGCGTCGATCCAAACAGCCCCCAAGTACCATCTCAAAATCATCCAAGGGAATGGCATGACAGTCATTGACAAACAGCTTGCCAAGAACATCTAGCAAGAGGCCGCCATGCATCCGGCGCTCGAAACCTTGTTCCCATTAGCCATTGTTACTTGGACCCTGGGCGCTATTCAAGGCAAATCCCCATGCGGCTGGCTGCCTCCTCGGCTAGAAAATTGTGTGTGGATCCTGAGTCGACTAGACCCCTGAGACGGCCTCTCGCAACTTGGGCGTATAGCTGCATGGCCTTGCCGGTGCATATAACCATAAGTGCACGCTCCAAGATGGTAGGATGCTGCCAGGGCAAACACTTTCTCAGTTGTGTCAGCATCAACATCGTCGTTGTCTTCCCCATCAGGCACCTCGACCCAAAAGAGTTGGGCACCGGTGGACACGGACGTACTTCTCATCACAGTTAAAGTACAACCCTTTAGCGCGCCGGTCGGCCATCTATGTTGGGGTGAGTTTCTTGAATTGCCTAGCAGGTGAGCATGTCCGCCTGCGACAGCAGCAGGCTGTTTGGTGGGGCAACAGGCACCATCACTGTTGACTTGGTTGGTTTGGAAGACAACGTCATGCCTAGGTGGTGTGGATGTGTCCTCTGAAAAACAACGCTAATGCTAAGCTCATGGCAACCTCAAGGTTCAATGGGTACTGCAAGTCCACATTAGTACGGATGGGCGGAGCCCAGCAATGAACAACTCAACCTGTTGCCCCTCCGAGAGACTCTCGCACCTAAAGTCAAGAGTCCATTCTCGTTGTGTCAAGCTTGTGACTTGCATTGTATCATGTTGGTAACTAGGAGTTGTCTTAGTTAGATCTCGGGGGCTAGATCACTTCCCGATGAACAAGTCAGAATTGCCTCAACAAAAATGGATGGAATTGGACCGAAAAAAGGCATTCAGCTTTGTTATCAATTAGGTGTCAATGGGAACATCAAGATGAATGAGTTAACTATAAGTATCAGATATCTCCGCCAGCTCCCGTCTTACCTTTTTAGAGTACTCAAAATTATACTATAACGCTTGATTTTTTTTTTCTAATCAGAATTAGCAGCTTTGTAGGTATCCATCTTGCAAATCGAGATACCGAGGCCACCTGTACCTGTAGGGTAGAGGGGGATAGAAGAGTGGGCATGTGGGCTTCTATTTGATTTGGAAAAGGGGCTGATATAGAGTTAAGGAACAGATGTGGGCGCTCGTCCACCAAGCGCTTTTTTGTCCAGAATTGCTTTTTGTAGTCATGAGCCTGTTTGTTTCAAGTGTTTAATTTCCACTAGTCGACCAGTCCTGATCGTCGGCCCAAAACTAAGATTCAGGTATTTGACAAACTTTGGCCATGGTGATTCGCCAGGCATCATCTCCAGCCGACTCTACCATAGTGCAGTATCATCGGTTAGGAGGCCATCCACACCTCTTCCTTGTCCTTAGTCTGGTGGCCCGTGAAGAATCGCTCGACATGGTTCAACCAAGGCAACAAGTCGCCCTCACTGTTATAGGTAGGGAATTCCAGCCTGTGGAACTTTGGAGCAGCACGCCATTCCTCCCGGTAGGCGAACGGTGCAGCCAGTGCAGCAGCAGCAGTAATTGTGTTGCCAATCTCATCTTCATCTTTGTTGTGTGCCTTGCTGGATTCTCCCCTTCTCCAGAAGGTTGATGGATACCCTAGCAGCCGCTAGTTGATGTTGTGTGCATAGAGTTGGAGGTGGGAACAGGGATCTGACCAAAGGGAATAGTGAGGTTCACCTTAGGCGCACGTAGGGGCTCGTCCCCTGCCATGACGCTGGAGGCTCTGAACTCTCAGTTTGGGGCAATTTTTCTCTGTTTATTTATTGATAATCCTAATGCAAACTATCCTCCCTTTATATAGATCAGAGAGACCACGTAACTTGGAAAACAAACCAAATCTGAACTGTTTGGAAAGTAAAGACAACTTCCTAATAGAGATATTTCCTAGGGATAAACTTGGGACCTCTTGGCTGCCAAGGATTAGCCATGTGCCTGCCTAAGGCCCAACTGTTTGTATTGTGGTTAGGGACTGTGCTGCAGGTTTGGGCCTGCGGCTATAGTGCTGCCCCCAATACTTCTCCGTAACATGGTGAGAGAAAATTGAAGGAACAGTTAAAATCTTGTATGTTTGATGGACTAAAAAGATATTAAAATTGCAGTAATGGTAGTGAAAACATTCGAGACTTCCAAAAGAAAGTCCAACGCATCTGCAGAATCAGAATACCTTCCTTTTCTTCACAACAAGATTATAAGTATCCTCAAGCTGTCTTTTCTTATGTTTCCTAGCCTTATCCAGAGCACCATCGGCCTCTGCATCAACGAAATAGTAATTAATCACTCAGAAATACAGGCTTGCCAAAATAATTAACATACATTTCCTCCTCGCAAACAAATAAATTCAAACAGACAACAACGCTTTTATAAGCAAGCAAATCTTCTATATCTAATTAGCTGCCCCACTACTAGATTTCTCTGCACGTGCATGCTTCCACATCACCTCAATTGTTGATAACCGTTAGATTGAAGTTGTGTGACATCTGCAAGTCATGCATGTACTCGGAATTTACTTTTCTGCGTTAATCTATGCATGCAAACCATGCCACCTCATCAAGTCATGCATTTCTTTTTTTCCTGGAGGAATCAAGTCTACGCATGTCAGTCCCAAGTAAAACTTCTTGCGTTAATTTTTGAGTGGTTATGGACAGTATGACTTGATAAGGAAAAATATGCATGTCAGCACATTGTGATTGACATACTTCACATTTGAACTTAATTAATATGTTTTCATGTAGCACTTACAGTTTCCCAGTAGTATTAGAAGCTTTCTGCATATTTACCATAAAAATATATAGATATAGATATATATATATATACTTGCCCTTGGCCCCCAGGAAATACAAGTTGCATTTTCCTAACACATGGTATTAGAGCCTAGGTAATTTTTTCGCCCCCACAACTTGTGCCTCTGATCCAATCTCGCGCCACCGCCATCCTGTTCTCGACTAGCCGTCGCTGCCTCCCCTCTCTCCCCACGCATGATTCCTCAACCGCTGTTGGCGGTCCTTCACATGCTGATCCGCGCCGTCCACTGTTGTCGGGTCATCCGCCGCCGCTAACCATGAACCTGTTTTCAGCTGGTCAGCTTACTGACACTAGTTGTCGTGCCATTCTTGGTTGACTCTTGTTTTGTTCAAGATCAGTGCATGCATGCTCTGGTCGGGGCTGGCCCTCGCCGTCGTGACCCTCAAGGACTTTGGAAGGTAGCTAGTTCCTTCCGCTGCCACCACCGTCACCAATCTCTCTACTTCCATCGCCTCAGCTACCGGCTCCTTTCAGTAGTGGCGTCATCATCTGGGTCTTTGTGACTCTCGTACGTCGTCTTTAGTTCGTTGAGGTCTTCTACGGTCTATCTAGATGTCTCTTTCGAGTGTCAAGGTTGTAGACTTAGTAAACATATTTGGTTACCTTATCATCATACTAGTCAGTCAGTATCTAAGCGTCCGTTTGATCTACTTCATTCAAATTTATGGGGTCCAACTTCCTTCGCTTCGAAACGAGATCATCGATACTATAATGTGTTGATTCCTTGATGTGCAGGGTAATCTTGCCCAGTTCTCTTGTCCAGGTGCTCACGCTCATAATGGTGTGGCTAATCTTGCCCAATTCTCTTGTCCAGGTGCTCACGCTATTGGGTTCCTATCAATCGTCGGATGCACATTCCTCGGGACGTGACTTTTGATGAGTCTCGTCCCTTCTGCATGCGTCCCTCGACCTTTTCCGTGGAGGATATCTCTTTCCTCAATTTTTTCTGACATAGTTGTCACTCTTGTTGATCCCTTGTCCACCATCCCACTGCCCCTGCTCATCCGACTATTGCATATCCGACGCCGCCAGCTCCTATGGTTTCCACACCTCACTTGTCACATGATTCTGCACTTTCATCCCCGGTGGCTTCCCCGCCTCCATCACCTGAGTCTATCCCAGTGGTTCCTCCTCGTATTCTTCCCTCTTCTCCTCACTATTATACGCGTCGTCCACGTGTTGTGGATGAATCTACTGATGAGCCATCTACTTTTGGTGTGCCATCTTCCCCGTCTTATAGCCTACTTATGGCTTTCGTGCTCGTCCTCACCTCGCCATTGACCGCTATGGTTTTTCTGGCAGTGTTGATCTTGAGCTGGCCTCTTATCGTGATGTAGATCATCCTGAATGGCAGCATGCGAGGTAGAGGAGATTGCCGCACTTGAGCGCACCGGAACGCGGGATCTTGTTTACCTTCCTCCGTGTGTTTGTCCCATCAATTGTAAGTGGGTCTACAAGGTTAAGACTCGCTCTGATGGTTCTCTTGAGCGCTACAAAGCTCGTCTTATGGCACGAGGCTTTCAGCAGGAGCGTGGCCATGATTACAATGAGACATTGCTCCTATGGCCCATGTGACCGTTGTTCGCACAGTTCTTCATATGGCCTTTGTTCGTCACTTGTCTATGTCTCAGCTTGATGTCAAGAATATCTTTCTTAACGATGAGTTGCGTGAGGAGGTTTACATGCAGCCACCACCTAGGTATTATGTTCCTGATAGCATAGCCTGGCATCTTCGTCGCTCTCTCTATGGCCGTCCCTTGTGCCTAGTTTGAGTACTTCGCCTTCGTGGTGACTGTGGTTTGCTTTTCAGCAAGTGGTCATGATCCTGCGCTTTTTTATCATATTTCCGCTCATGGTCGGACTCTTCTTCTATATGTCAGATGACATGATCATCACAAGCGACGATTCAAGACACATAAAACTGAGAATGTTAGGCCTCTTACAAACAAAGCTGGTAGGGCAAGTAAATAATCATCTGATTCTGCATAAAAGATAGGTTTTTGAAATGGTCTGTTTCTAAGACATTGACCTAAAGGTCTGAATTAGCCTCGAAATACAATGCAATATACTTACTCATCTTTTCCAACTTCTCAATCTGATCCTTTATAGCATCTGGGTCTTTTTTCAAAATACCAACCTCCCGTACCTTCTTTCTTTCTTTTTTGTTCTGCGGAGCAAAGAAAATGATAAAGTTTGAGAGAAATAAAGATGGATTAAACTACTTGGTAACAGATTAAACGAATTACAAGTGTAAAAAATCTTTAACATCAGTCTGATATGAAACTGGGGTTAAAAAGACAAAACTACCCACAAACTAATAAGTGGACATAACGTAGTGTGTAACACTCTGTAATGACCACTATTGCCGCCTTACAGTGTTGGTGCATCTGTATCAGGATACATGACGAGGGATACATTTCCAGGTCAAAATGATGTGCGCCAAAAAAAAAGTGACATCTGAAGATGCAAGAATACAGCACAGAACAATTGCAGCAACTGGCTTTGGTTACTTTGACAAACTAGATTGCTCCTGAAGTGCCCCATCAGATAAAAATACCATAGAAAACTGGAGTGGCGTAACAAAGAAGTATAACTAAGCTGCTAGGCGATAGCATTGCTATTAACCTTTGTTGGGTGGCAAGTGGCATAGCAAAAAAGTACATCCAACTGAGCAACAAAATCAAGCTACCACCCTATTCTACCAGAGATTGCCTAAATCCAGCCAAAACAACAGACAACCAGGCAATTTTACATCACAAAGCAGAACAAGCTGCAGCTTTCGGTCAAGACTGTTCACAATTAAAATTACGGGTATGCTGCCCAATTATGACTATCCATTCCACGTGGCATAGTGGTACAAGTGTATGATTGGTCTATCTGCTGCATACAAGCTCTTCAAGCGAAATACCTCGTATCTTAGTGATGTCAAATGTAAATATGCTTGTTACATGCAAGAATGCCACAATGCATTATCCAATTGAACCAAAACAACGACTAGTTTACTACTCTCTCCGACACATAATATAGGAGCGTTTTTTACACTACACTAATGTAAAAAACGCTCTTATATTATGGGACAGGGGGAGTACGTGATAGCATCTCAATCGACCGTAATGAGCACAAGAGGATCTCATGTTAAAACGATCAGAAAGCTACGAAGTCATTGCTGAATTTCCACCTTCATATAGCCCTAACCCGCCCCACGAAACAACAAATCTAACGAATCGAACTAGTATCGCTATCGCAGCGTACGAGGCTTGTTCAGATAACCCCCCACAAGAGCGCAAGCCGTAGGGCAGAAACCCTAGGGTTGGAGACTCACCCGCTTAAGCTCCTTCCTGCGCTGCTCCTTGCGGAAGGCGTCGGTGGGATTCATGACTTTCCCTCCCTTAGTCGTCTTCATCTTTCCCCCTTCCTCTCGCGCCTCCGGCGGCGGGAGATTTAGCCAAGAGAAGAGAGGGGGGACGTCGCGGCGAACCTCGTCGCGATGGGGTTCGGGTCGGCGTACCTTCTTTCGCTTTCTTTAAAAAAAATTTACTTGTTTCTTTTCTTTGTGAGGGCTGCTAGGGAGGGAAAATCCTATATGCCGCTCGCTGCGTCAAACTGCTGGGGCTTCGCACAGGGCGAGCGACCGAGCAGCGACCCAACAGGCCAGCCCGTTTAACCGTTCCAACGCTCCCGGTTTTGGGAACCTCTAGAAGGTTCCCAGCTGGTTTTTTCTGGTTTTGAGAACCTTCTAGAAGGTTCCCGAAACGGTTTTTTATTTTCCTTTCCTTTTCTATTTCTGTTTCATTTTTCTTTTCTTTTTTTCTTTTTTTCTTTTTTGTTTTTCAAGTTTATTTTACTTTTCAAAAAATGTTCGCATTTTTGGGGAAATGTTCATGCTTTTAAAAAAGTTCAAAATTTGCAAAAAAAATCGTGTTTTCAAATTTTGTTTGGAATTTTCAATTTTTTGCTTCTAATTTCAAAAAATGTTCTCGTGGTCTATTTATTTAATTTTTTTATAAATGTTCGTGTTTAAAAAATATTCAGGAATTTTCAGAAAATTTTCTTGCTTACAAAATTCGTTCATTATTTCGGAAATTGTTCATTTTTCAAACATTGTTCGCATTCTCAAAAATTGTTCATGGTTACATAAAGTGTTCGTGTTTCAAAAAATGTTCCTGTTTCTAGAAATTGTTAATTTTCTCAAAATTTGAAGTACTTTTCGAGTGTTTCAGAAATTGTTCCAGTTTCAATATTTGTTCAGAAAATTTAAAAATGTTTTTATTATCAAATTTTATTCGGAGTTTCAAAAAAATTCCAGTTTCTCAAAAAATGTTCGTTTTCAATTTTTTGTTCGGAATTACAAAGAAATGCTCCAGTTTTGAAAAAAATGTTCGTGTTTTCAAATTTTGTTCCAGAAGTTCAAAAATTGTTTGTGTTACAATTTTCTGTTGAATTTTAAAAAATGTTCGCATTTTCAATTTTTTTGAGAGTTTTAAAAAAAACGTGTTTCTAAAAAAAATCATTATTAAAAGTTCCCGTTGTTTAAAAATGTTTGACTAAGTGTTCGCGTTTCAGAAACATTCTCCTTTTACAAAAAAAATTGTTCTAATTTTTTTTTTAAATTGTATCCGCGCTGGTATTCGTTCTTAAGAAGTTCGCGCAGCACTATAGTTAACAATGTGTGGTAGGTCAACTGGTAATAGTACTTCTTTGACGACTGGTCCTGGGTTCGATTCTCACGAAGTCTCTCATTTTTTAGGTGTTGTGTTGTACGCTAACTTGGGCCGGCCCAGTCAGGGCGACACATGTGCGTCAGCGCGCCGTTGGACGCAACGAGCGTCCAATAGGAGCTCCCGCTAGGGAGCTCCTATACGGCGCTGCAGACGCCCGTTCACGCCTGCGGCACCCCGTGTTGGGCCGGCCCACGAGACGTGCAGACCAGCGAATGCATAAAAATCTCGCAAAAAATACTGCTCAGATAACCCCCCTAGGGTTGGAGACTCACCCGCTTAAGCTCCTTCCTGCGCTGCTCCTTGCGAAAGGCGTCGGTGGGATTCATCACTTTCCCTCCCTTAGTCGTCTTCATCTTTCCCCCTTCCTCTCGCGCCTCCGACGATGGAGCGACCGAGCTACACCAGCGGCGGGAGATTTAGCCAAGAGAAGAGAGGGGGGACGTCGCGGCGAACCTCGTCGCGATGGGGTTCGGATCGGCGTACCTTCTTTCGCTTTCTTTAAAAAAATTACTTGTTTCTTTTCTTTGTGAGGGCTGCTGGGGAGCTCCTATACGGCACTGCACGCGCCCGTTCACGCCTGCAGTGCCCCGTGCTGGGCCGGCCCATGAGACGCGCAGACCAGCGAATGCATAAAAATCTCGCAAAAAATACTGCCCTCTACAGGTTTCGAACTCACCACATCGAGTTAACATAACTATGCCACCAGCCACACGAGCTACTGCATGTTTGTGATTAAACAGATGCAAATGCATTATAAGAAGGTCGCACCGCTATTTCTTCATTTAGGAAGAAAAGTTCACAAACCTGAAAAAAGTTCATTGATTTTGAGAATAGTTTATCTTAATTGAAAAAGGTCCATTGAATCTGAAAATAGTTCACTGAATTTGAGAAAAGTTCATCTTAGTTAGAAAAAGTTCATCGAATTTGAGAACAGTTCATCATAATTAGAAAAAGTTCATCAATTTTGAAAAAAGTTCAGCAGATTTGAAAAAAGTTCATCGATTTTTAAAAAAACTTCATCAAAACTTAGAAAAGTTCATCGAATTTGGAAAAAAATCATCGATTTTGAAAAAGTTCATTGAAATTGAAAACAAAGTTCATCGATTCAGTCAAAAGAATTACGAATTTTTAAAAAACCGCACATTAAAGAAAATAAAAGAGGATGAGAAAAAAAAGGAAAAACAAGAAAATAACTAAACCGTACTCAAGAATGAAATAAAAAAGGCAAGCAAAGAAAGTTTGCAAGAGCGTGTGGATGGCCTTATGGTTAGAGCGTAGCGCTAGTAAGCAAGGGGTCGCGGGTTCGAATCCTTCGCTGCCAACTCATTTTAGAAGCCCAACTAAGGTTGTGTTTGGTTGGACTTTAACTTCCAACTTCTAGGCCCAAAAGCTATAATCTGTAGTTCTCTACCAAAGGGTGTTCCCAGGAAAGCAGATTCAATTCATGAGCCAAACTCCCTGACTTTACATCTACTGAATTAAGTGAAAGTCTTTCCCTCTCGCTAGGGTTATCTTTCCTCTCGACGCCGCCGGCGATCATTGAGATCAGCTTTCCTCCTCCTCTACGGGATCGAGTTTCTGTCCTCCGGTCATTACCGGGGTAGTCTTTGACTGCTCCCCCGGCCTGGTTTCAGTCTCCTCTCGTGGGGGGTGAGGGTTCTATCTCCCATCGGTCCCCGCCTTTGGGAGATCGATCTGCTTTTGACAACTCATGGCGTCGTCGGCTTCGGGGTCAAAGGGGAAGGGCAAGTTGGAGGAGCTGATGAAGGAGCTGGCCCTCAAGGAAGACGACCTCGACGACGTGGTCTTTGAGGAAGACAACGCCCGGGCGGAGGAGGATCTCCGCTAGATGATCTTGGCTAGAGTCCATATGGACAAAGGTTTCATCACCTACTGGTTCTTCCGTAACATGAGGATGGCCTGGGATCTTGCTAGTCCTGTGAAAATCAAAACCCTAGAGGAGAACCTCGTCCAGATGCAGTTCAATTGCTTGGGTGATTGGGAGAGAGTTACTCAAGGGGGGCCGTGGCACTTTGATACGTCTCCGTCGTATCTATAATTTTTTATTGTTTCATGCCAATATTATTCAACTTTTACATACTTTTGGCAAATTTTTATATGATTTATTTGGACTAACTTACTTATCCAGTTCCCAGTGCCAGTTCCTATTTGTTGCCTGTTTTTATATCGTAGAAAATCCATATGAAACGAAGTCCAAATGTGATGAAACTCTACGGAGAATTATTTTGGAATATTTATGAATTATAGGAGTTGGAATCACTGCAAACGGAGGCCCACACAGCCCACAAGACACCAGGGCACGCCCCAGGCCCCTGGCGCATGGTGGTGGGTTGTGCCCTCCTCGAATGTCAGTTGGATCTCTACTTCGGGCGCAAGGAAGCTTATATCCAGAAAAAAATTGTGTAAAAAGATCAGCGCAATCGGAGTTACGGATCTCCGGGAATATAAGATATGGTTTTTGGCCAGATCTGGGGAGTGCGAAACAGAAGAGAATAGAGAGGGAGATCCAATCTCGGAGGGGCTCCTGCCCCTCCGCTGACATGGAGACCACGGACCAGAGGGGGGACCCTCCTCCCATCTAGGGGGGGAGGCTAAGGAAGAAAAAGAAGGAGGGGGCTCTCTCCCCCTCTCTCCCAATGGCGCCGGAGTGCCGTCGGGGCTAGGATCGTGACGGCGATCTACATCAACAATCTTGCTACCGTCAACACCAACTCTCTTCCCCTATATGCAGCAGTGTAACACCTCTTCCCCTTGCTGTAATCTCTACTTAAACATGGTGCTCAACTCCATATATTATTTCCCAATGATCTATGGTTATCCTATGATGTTTGAGTAAATCTGTTTTGTCCTATGGGTTAATCGTGATCTTGGTTGGTATGATTGTATATTTTATTTATGGTGCTATCCTACGGTGCCCTCCGTCTCGCGCAAACGTGAGGGGGGCCCCGCTGTAGGATGTTGCAATATGTTCATGGTTTGCTTATTGTCAGTGTTGCGGGGGGTGACAGCAGCCTAAACGCGGATAAGTGGGTCATGGCGTATGGGAGTAAAGAGGACTTGATACTTAATGCTATGGTTGGGTTTCACGACCTTAATGATCTTTAGTAGTTGTGGATGCTTGCTAGGGTTCCAATCGTAGGTGCATATAATCCAAGTAGAGAAAGTATGTTAGCTCAAGAATGATTACCGGTACTTGTTATCGATTGCCTAGGGACAAATGACTTTCTTGTTGACAAAAGCTATCCACTTTTACTACCTTGCAACTTATTTGTAGTTTCTCGCAAAGTACTTGTAGTTTTATTCTTGCAAAATAGTGGCATACTTGTTTTAGGTAAAGCAAACATTAAGTGTGCATAGAGTTGTATCGATGGTCGATAGAACTTGAGGGAATATATGTTCTGCCTTTAGCTCCTTGTTGGGTTCGACACTCTTATTTATCGAAGAAGGCTACAAATGATCCCCTATACTTGTGGGTTATCAAGACCTTTTTCTGGCGCCGTTGCCGGGGAGCAATAGCGTGGGGTGAATATTCTCGTGTGTGTTTGTTTGCTTTATCACTAAGTAGTTTTTATTTCCTGTTCTAAGTTGTTATCTATTTCTAGTTATGGATATGGAACACGAAACACCAAAAAAAATAGTTGTACTTCAAGGAGATGGGGAACCTCCTAAAACCCTCGATGCTCGTTATGTGAAAAATATTATGCACTACTTTGATAAGCCTGAGAAAACCCCATTCAACTATATAATGGGAGTAACGTTGGATCAACATGAATACTTTAGGGATTATCGCTTGACACAAAAAGGGAAACTTTTATGGGATCAAATTTATATGTTGCATTGGTATGCTCGGGATATATGCTTGAGATATGATTTTACTTGTTGCTCTAGGGTGAATGCTCCACACCTTCCCTTTTCATGCAAATATAATGATAATGAAACCTTGGCTTCTTATGCCAATGGTAGATATGATTATTATGATGTGGAAAGAATAGAAGAATTTGTTGCTTTTAAGGGTTCTTATGAAATTGAATCTTTGTTTGAAAAGTATGAAGATTTTGATGATTAGGTTTATAGACCTGAAATTTTTTCCATCCTTAAATATTGCTATGATAATTACAAATACAATTCCGATATTGATGCATTTATTGAGAGAGTCTCTGTTGTCCAAGAAGAGAATAATGTTTTGCAGGAGTCTATGGAGGAAGGAATTGATGAAACTTTGAGCTCATTGGATGAAAAAGATTATGAGGAGAGTGAAGAACAAGAGGAGGAAGAGCGGATTAGCTACCCTTTCCCACCTTCTAATGAGAGTAACTCTTCAACTCATACATTTTTTAATGTCCCTTCGTTCTTACCGAAGGATGAATGCTATGATAATTGCTATGATCCCGTCGATTCATTTGAAATATCCCTTTTTGATGAACTTGATGCTTGTTATTCTTGTGGCCAAGATGCCAATATGAATTATGCTATTGGAGATGAACTTGCTATTGTTCCCTATGTTAAACATGAAATTGTTGCTATTGCACCCACACATGATAGTCCTATTATCTTTTTGAATTCTCCAGACTACACTATATCGGAGAAGTTTGCTCTTATTAAGGATTATATTGATGGGTTGCCTTTTACCGTTGCACGTGATAATTTTGATGAATATAATATGCATGTGCTTGCTGCTCTTACTTGCAATTATTATGAGAGAGGAACTACATCTCCACCTCTCTATGTTTCCAACACGATAAAATTGCAAGAAACTACTTATGCTATGTATTGGCCTTTACTTGATGTGCATGAATTGTTCTTGTATGACATGCCGATGCATAGGAAGAGAGTTAGACTTTGTCATTGCTTGATATATGTTGCTTTGTGATCACTACTAAATGCCAAATCATTGCTAATTCAAATTGGCTTTGATATACCTTGGGATCCGGGTGGACCCATTACTTGAGCACTTTATGCCTAGCCTAATGGCTTTAAAGAAAGCGCTGCCAGGGAGACAACCCCGAAATTTTAGAGAGTCATTTATTTTGGTTGAGTGCTTTTATAAAGTTTAAAAACAAAAAATATAGAGGGGAACTTAAAACTTTTCACAAAAGAGAAGCGATTGAAAGGTGATGCATTGCGAAAGTGAGGGTCGACCTTGAACACTTGTGTTCATGCTCATGGAAACAATGTAGAGTTTTTCATGAAGATTCTCACAAAAATAATTATCCCCTTGTACAAATTCCATTGTATTATAAAAATAATGTGCCAAGATTTGCCTTTAGGATGATTAGATTGCTTGTTAGTTTGTGCGGTGCAAAGCAGAAACTTTGGTTGTAGTGCGTGATTTTACATTTTTTTTACTGGAACGTCAAATGGTTATGAAACTTTTTGTACTGTCTTTCTATACAAAATGTTTATTTTTTGCTAATTTTTTAGAATTTTTAGAGTTAAAGAAGTATTGTGGATGTTCAAATCTTTACAGACTGTCTTGTTTTCACAAATTGTTGTTATAGCTTCATTATTTGCATATGTCTGAATTCTTGTTGAAGCCTCCTTGACTTGGGGCCATAGAATTGTGATAACATACAATGGGTAATGTTTGTTTATAATTATACAATAATGTTACAGCAGTACATGATGGGATTTCATTGCCATATTCACTAACACCGCCACTAAAAGTTTGGTTAAGCTTTGTGTGGATGAAGTGTTCGATGATCGAGGAGGTCTCGATGTGAGGAGAAGGGGGAGAGGCAAGAGCTCAAGCTTGGGGATGCCCAAGGCACCCCAAGTAAATATTCAAGGAGACTCAAGCGTCTAAGCTTGGGGATGCCCCGGAAGGCATCCCATCTTTCTTCAACAAGTATCGGTATGTTTTCGGATTCGTTTCGTTCATGTGATATGTGCAAATCTTGGAGCGTATTTTGTGTTTATTTTTCACCTTGCTTTTATGCACCATGCTGGTATGAGATAGTCCATGGTTGGTTTATAGAATGCTCATTGCACTTCACTTATATCTTTTAAGTATGGCTTTATAGAATGCTTCATGTGCTTCACTAATATCATTTGAAGTTTGGATTGCCTGTTTCTCTTCACATAGAAAACCGATGTTCATAGAATGCTCTTTTGCTTCACTTATATTTGTTGGAGCATGATCTTTTGTAGAAAGAATTAAACTCTCATGCTTCACTTATATCTATTTAGAGAGACAAATGGATTTGGTCAATTGCATGGTTAGTTATAAAATCCTACATAAAACTTATGGATCACTGAATATGATATGTTTGATTCCTTGCAATAGTTTTGTGATATAGAGATGGAATATGTGGGAAGTACTAGTAAACGATTGTGGTTAGTAAGAATATTGGTGTTAAGGTTTGTGATTCCTGAAGCATGCACATATAGTCTCTCGTTATGCTATGAAAGTTGGAGCACAATTTATCCTTGATTGTCTATGTTTGTGTGAAGGTCAGGGGCGCGCGATGGTTAACTCCTACCAACCTCCCCCCTAGGGGCATGCGTAGTATTTCTTTGCTTAGAGGGATAATAAACTTTTGCAATAAGTATATGAGTTCTTTATGACTAATGTGAGTCCATGGATTATACCCACTCTTACCTTTCCGCAATTTGCTAGCCTCTACGCTACCGTGCATTGCCCTTTCTCACCTCGAGAGTCGGTGCAAACTTCGCAGGTGCATCCAAACCATGTGATATGATACACTCTATCACACATAAGCCTTATTATATCTTCCTCAAAACAGCCATCATACCTACCTATTATGGCCTTTCCATAGTCATTCCGATATATATTGCCATGCAACTTCCACCGTTTCCGCTTTGATGACTTGAGCATTCATTGTCATATTGCTTTGCATGATCATATAGCTGACATAGTAGTTGTGGCTCAGCCACCGTGCATCATTTTTTATACTTGTTACGCTAGATCATTGCACCTCCTAGTACACTGCCAGAAGCATTCATGTAGAGTCATATTTTGTTATAGGTACCGAGTTATAACTTTTATTCCTTTTGAGTTATAAGTAAATAGAAGTGTGATGATCAGCATTTTTAGAGCAGTGCCCTAGTGAGGAAAGGGTGATGGAGACTATTATTCCCCTCGAGTCGGGATGAGACTCCGGACAATGAGAAAAAAGAAAAAGAAAAAAAGAAAGAATAAAGGAAAAAAAACAAATAGAGAAGGGGCATTGTTAGTATCCTTTACCACACTTGTGCTTCAAAGTAGCACCATGTTTTTCATATGTAGAGTCTCGTATGTTGTCACTTTCATATACTAGTGGGAATTTTTCATTGTAGGATTAGATGCACACCCACTTAGTTTTCATATGGAGCTTTCATACACTTATAGCTCTTAGTGCATTCATTGCATGGCAATCCCTACTCCCGGCATTGATATCGATTGATGGGCATCTCCGTAGCCCGTTGGTTAGCCGCGTCGATGTGAGACTTTCTTAGTTTTTGTCTTCTCTATATTTATCCCCATCATCATACTCTATTCCTCCCGTAGTGCTATATCAATGGCTTGCGCTCATGTATTGCGTGAAGGCTGAAAAAGCTGAAGCGCGTTAAAAAGTATGAACCAATTGCTTGGCTGACACCGGGATAGTATATGATTTATACTTTGTGTTAGGAAGGCAGAGCATGACAAGACTATATGATTTTGTAGGGATAGCTTTCCTTAGTGTTGATATTTTGGAAGACATGATTGTTTATTGGGATGCCTGAGTATTGATGTCTTTATGTCAAACTATAGACTATTGATTTAAATCACTTATGTCCTAGTATTCATGCCATGACCAGACATATCATCAAGTTTATGTTAGGTAGCATTCCACATCAAAAAATATCATTTTTTATCATTTACCTACTCGAGGACGAGCAGGAATTAAGCTTGGGGATGCTAATATTGTCGGATTTCGGGTTCCACAAACCCTTGAGAGGTTTGAACTCTAGGGTGCATGCGGAGATCTCAACCTACCCAGCTTGCCTACTCGCGATCCTCATAGCCTAACGCGTCGAGCTCAAAGGTACAGAGAGACACAATAGTTTATCCTGTTCAGGCCGCCTAGCGGTGTAATACCCTACTCCAGCTTTGTGGTGGATTGCCTCGAGGGGCTGAGGATGAACTAGTACAGTGGATGAACAACCTCAGGAGGTGAGGTGTTCTTGAGCTCAAGTGAGGTGGTGAGGGAGGAATGGATTCGATCCATTCAGATTGATTTGTTCTTCCTCCCCTTTCTATGGTTGTGGCTAGTCCTATGTATAGTGGCCTTGGTCCTCTTCCCAAATATTGGCAGGAAGGGATCCCACAACGGCCAGATTTGAAAGGGGACAATAAGTACATCCTATCCTGACTAAAGTGGTCTTCGCCTGCAAAGGTGAAGAAAAAGAAGTGGGCGAACACTCGGCCCAGCGGGCGAACATGCCGGCTCCGGCTCCGTGCACCTGCTGACACCTTTCGAAGCACTTTCACGTGTGAACCAAAGTCGTCTTGCCGAACTCCTTCCTTTCTCATTTCAGTCCTCGCCTTTCAAACTCCTAACTCTTCCTCGTCAATTTCATTGACTTAATGGCAGCAATCTTATCCCTTTCTTCGATAAATGGATCCATGTGACAACGCAGGTTGGGAAGACTGCTTTGCCTGGATTGATGGCGAGCCTGGAAGCCTTTGAATTTACTTACTACAAAACAAGCTATGTTCCCTTGCTTTCCCAACTGGAGCAGGAAACTTCCAACCAAATAGGAGGGACCTGGAAGAAGAGATAAATGACAACTATCTCTAGAGAATTGAAAAGAGGTGTGTGAACTATGTTATTGAATCGGACTTCTTCATGCCCCTACGAACGAAATATTTGGATTTTGACAACTGGTTGACGCTGGTTGATACTCAGGTCCATGATAGAACATAGACCGGTAAGAGAAAGGAAAGTAAGCATAGTCTTCATAAGCATCTGGTCGTGACACTGCGGTGGGCTCGGTAATGACCTCCGTCCTGCCGTTCTGGCGGTCTTGGTCTTGTTGCACCAGAATGAAAACCTTTGGCTGATTCCTCGTGACTCCGGCCTGCTGCTTGCCTCCTTTGCACCAAAGAGAAAACTAGTACTCTGGGCCCGCTGGCGCCCGCCTAGCCTTGATCGCCATGGCTCACATCAGCTGAGCCTCATGATGTGCACCTTGCATAGAAATCTCCGGTCCTCGGGAGCCAGCCTGGGGAGGCCGGTCCCCTTGGAGGTCTTGGCATCACCCGCCTCACGAGGCTTGGCCCCCCGCAAGGGTCTTGAGTTGTTGATGCTGAAGCTGGGATGTACCAGGCCGTCAATGGAGCCACGCAATGGGCCATAGGCAGGCATGTCTGGGTACCCCCGTATCCAGAACACCGGTAGTAGCCCCCGGGCCCAAGGCGCGCTCGGACTTGGCTTCTAGGCGAAGCCAAAGGGCAAGTGCGGAGCGCCGGGGGCCCTAACCGCCTACGGCCTTGAACGATGCGTGGCGATTGATGGGACGTGGGCGTCTCCACTTCCCCATGCTGCCTCGGCAACTGTTCGACTTGACGAGTCGATGATGCATGCAGAAGATCATCATTGCGCGAGGTCATGGTGGCCGACGGTTGGCCTCCCTCCGGCTATAAATGAGGGGAGGGGCAGAACCCCCTTCGCTCATATCTGCCTCCGTCTTCCCGCTACTCGTCCCCTTTGTTTCTCCATCTTGCTATTACTTCCATGGCGCCAATCGGGAGGTTTTCTGCGGCCGAAAAGGGAAAAGCCCCCCAGGAGGGGTTTCATCCAGTTCCGCCAAAGAAATGGTTATGCCGTCCCTGCGACGCCGGTGCGAGGCAGGAGGTGACCAGGTGAAAGTGCAATTATCCCTGGGTGGTTTTGGTAATGATTAACACCACATAGCTCATTGAACTAATGCTATTTCAAGATAAATACTTCAGGAAAGTTCAATGATTGGCATGGCATGGACTAGGAATGTGGATCCCTCAAAATGCTAAGGACAAAAGATTGGCTCAAGCTGTAAAGTTCAAGACTCTACATTTTCTATTTTAGTGATCCAAGATCACATTGAGTCTATAGGAAAGCCAATACTATTAAAAGGGGATGAGGTGTTGCTTAATGGCTTGCTTGCCCAAAATGCTTAGTGATATGCTCCAAAAGCCCTGAACCACTTTCTCATATCCACATATGTCCCAAACCAAAAGTCAAACTCGGCCCCAATTTGATCCATCTGGCGCCACCGAGTTCATTTGACATAGCCACTGCCAGAAACCCTAGTCACTTCAGTCTAGCCGACAGGGATCTCGGTCTCACCGAGATGGGTTTGCAAACTCTCTGTTTCCCTTCATAACGTTTCAGTCTAACCGAGATGAGCGACCGGTCCTACCGAGTCTGCAATGCAAACTCCCTGTTTCCTTTTCATAACATTTCGGTCCCACCGAGTTTGCCTGACCAACTCCCTGGTTTGCTTATTACCAAAGTCAGTCCAACCGAATTTGTGTAATCGGTCAAACTGAGATTACGTTATGCCCTAACCCTAATGCTATTGGTCCCACCGAGTTGACGTGTCGGTCCCACCAAAATGCCTAACAGTCACATTATGAACTAAATCGGTCCGATCGAGTTTTCTGATTCGGTCCCACCGAGTTTGGCGAATTGTGTGTAACGGTTAGATTTTTTGTTGAGGCTATATATACCCCTCCACCCTCTCCTCATTCGTGAGGGAAGCCATCCGAATGTGCCTACACTTCCAGCATTCATTTTCTGAGAGAGAACCACCTACTCATGTGTTGAGGCCAAGATATTCCAATCCAACCATATGAATCTTGATCTCTAGCCTTCCCCAAGTTGCTTTCCACTCAAATCATCTTTCCACCAAATCCAATCCTATGAGAGAGAGCTGAGTGTTGGGGAGACTATCATTTGAAGCACAAGAGCAAGGAGTTCATCAACAACACACCATCTATTACCTTTGGAGAGTGGTGTCTCCCAGATTGGTTAGGTGTCACTTGGGAGCCTCCGACAAGATTGTGGAGTGAACCAAGGAGTTTGTAAGGGCAAGGAGATCGCCTACTTCGTGAAGATCTACCCTAGTGAGGCAAGTCCTTCGTGGGCGATGGCCATGGTGGGATAGACAAGGTTGCTTCTTCATGGACCGTTCGTGGGTGGAGCCCTTCGTGGACTTGTGCAACCGTTACCCTTCGTGGGTTGAAGTCTCCATCAATGTGGATGTACGATAGCACCACCTATCGGAACCACACCAAGAACACCCGTGTCTCCAATTGCATTTGCGCACTCCAATCCCATCCCTTTTACTTTCTTGCAAGTTGCATGCTTTACTTTCCGCTGCTCATATACTTTTTGCATGCTTGCTTGAATTGTATTTAGATTGCTTGACTTGTGCTAAGTTGCTAAAATCTACCAAGAACTAAAATTGCGAAAATGTTAAGTTTTTATTTGGCCAAGTAGTGTAATCACCCCCCTCTAGACATACTTTCGATCCTACAATTGGTATCAGAGCTTTGGTCTCCATTTGCCTTGATTCCATAGCTTTTGGTGATCATAGCCTTGGTTTCACAACCTAGGGGAGTATGGCATCTAGCGAGGGAAATTACCACCGTATAGGTCCTTACTTTGATGGTAGTAATTTTGCTAGTTGGAAGCATAGGATGAAAATGCATATTCTTGGACATAACCCCGCTGTTTGGGCTATTGTGTGTATTGGCTTGCAAGGTGAATTCTTTGATGGGAGAGAACCGAACCGTGAAGCTACCGCAGAAGAGTTGAAGATGCTGCAATACAACGCTCAAGCTTGTGATATCCTCTTCAATGGATTGTGCCCCAAAGAATTCAACAAAATCAGCCGCCTTGAGAATGCAAAGTAAATTTGGGATACTTTGATTGATATGCACGAAGGTACCGGCTCCGTCAAGGAATCCAAATTGGATGTGCTCCAAAGTCAACTTGATAAGTTCAAAATGAAGGATGGTGAAGGTGTCGCTGAAATGTACTCTAGGCTTGCTCTCATTACAAATGAGATTGCCGGCTTAGGAAGTGAAGAGATGACCAATAAATTAATCATCAAGAAGATCCTAAGAGCCTTGGATGGAAAATATGATACGGTGTGCACATTGATCCAAATGATGCCCAGTCACAAAGATCTCAAGCCAACGGAAGTCATTGGAAGAATTGTTGCTCATGAGATGTCACTCAAGGATAAGGAAGAGCTTCACAACAAGTCAAGTGGTGCTTACAAAGCCTCATGTGATGCTCCTACATCATCAAGTGAGAAACAAACCTTCAATGAGGAATTGAGCCTAATGATGAAAAACTTCAACAAGTTCTACAAGAGTAGGAGCAAGGAAAAAAGTTCCAAGTCAAGGTCCTACAATGACGAAAGATCTTCGAGTCGTGAACGTAATTGCTACAACTGTGGAAGACCCAAACACTACTCCAATGAGTGTACGGCTCCCTACGGAAGAAGAGAAGATTCACCTAAAAGAAGAAGTAGAAGAGAAGAATCACCACCAAGAGAGAGGAGGAGTAGAGATGATCGTTATGAATGAATAACCTCCCGGAGAAGCAAGGATTCGGAAAGGAAGGACAAATCATCAAAAATCTACACAAAGCAAAGACATCAAGATCATGTTGGTGAATGGTATCCGGCTCCGACTCCGACCATCACTCCGAGAGAAATTATCACTCCGACTCCGAATATACTCAAGATGAAGGTGTTGCCGGTCTAGCACTTGTGTCAACCAACTCCTATGACATATTTGACTCACCAAATGAAGGAATTGGAAGATGCTTCATGGCTAAAGGCCCAAAGGTATCACACCCCGAGTATGTTAATTTCAATAGTGATGAAGATGATTTGTTAGGTGATGATGATTTACTTGTTGACAACTCTAGTGATGAATACTATGATGAAACGTCAATTAATCATGCCAATCAAGATAAAACAAATGACAATGATAAGGAGAAGATTGAGCATCTAACTAAAGAACTAAACACTCTCAAGTTAGCTCATGAAACTACCTTGGAAGATCATCGAGAACTTTTAAAGACTCATGAGAAGTTACGCTTTGAAAAGCTCAACCTTGAGCAATAGCATGAGTTTTAAAAGGCAATCAATGATGATCTTCGCAAGAAAAGTTCTTCTTACAGTGCCAAGCGTTTACTCTTATCTACTTACATGCCACAAGTAAAATCTAGCAACAAGAGTAAGAAAGATTCTTCTTCTAGTAGTAACAATAATCATGTTAAATCCAATATTGTTGCATCTAGTAGTTCTCTTGATTCCACTTATGATTCTCTTAGCCAAGTTACACTTGAGCAAGAAAATAGATTATTGAAGGGAATTATAGAGAAAGGTGTTTACAAGAGCCTTGCCGGAAGTAAGCAATTTGAGGAAATTGTACGCAAGCAAGGAAAGGCACCGGAAGAATCAAGGTGTTGGTTTTGAACGAAAGTTCAATGCCAATGGAGTTGAGTGGGAAGAAGATCAATACCCAAAGACGAAGTTTGTTCCTCAACAAGAGAAGTATGATCCTACTTCTTTTCAAGGGACACAAGCTCAAGATGATCTTCCACCACAAGACCACAAGCAAAAAGGCAAGGACAAGCTTCAAGAGGAGATTGATGCATTTGAAGAAGCTCCCAAGGCCTTGGTCAGGTGGGTTCCCAAGACTACATCAAGTTCTACTTCATCAAGTTCTACTACAACCCCAAGGATTCCCATCAAGATGATGTGGATCCCAAAGAAGAAGAACTAGAGAATTCTTGAGGGTGACTCCGCCAACACACTTCACTCATATCATTTTGGCAAGGACGAGTGCAATCAACTTCCACATCTTGCACTAGTTCAAGGAGTCACAAACCCTCTTGTTGGTAAGACAAGGGACAAGGTAACCTAATGCTTTCATGGACATCATCTTGTGTGTGCATCACTCTATGTCTATGGATATCCTTGTTTGTTACTTGTGGGACTAACCCATGTAGGTATTGAAAGTGCAACTCACTCCAATGGATAGCTCCAAAAGATCTACATCAACTTTGAGCATCCACATCTTCAACACCTACATGAAGTCATCATTGACAAAACCCAAGGTTAGTTCATCCCTCTCAGGGGGGATATCACATCTAGGGGAGCTTTACTCTAAGAATTGAGCTAAAGCAACTCTAATGGTGTGAACACAACAATGCTTTATGTAAAAGTGGTAACCCGACTTGTGCTTAAACGATGAGTATGACCTATGATCAAATGTTCTCATTTGACTCCTAACTCAATATACTCATATATAGATGACCTAGTCATCGCAAATTGCTTGATAGATGCTAGAATGATTGTGCATACTTTACTCATTCGAGGACATCCACTTGTTGCTTTGATTGCTTGGCTCTTTTTATTTTGCCAAGTGGATGGACAAGAATGCCTAAGAACCTTCTCTAGCTATCTATGCTTTTTCTTGTCTCAAACTCTATTCATGCTACATCACAAAGTTTGATCAAGTCAAATTCGAACCACTCTGTGTGAGGAGCACTCGGAGTCCCCGATTCGTCATAGACTTAAACTTCCAAAACCTCTTTGTGCATTTTGGTCTGACCGAGACATCCATTTCGGTCAAACTGAGTTCACTAAGTTGATCTAGGTTTTCATCTCGGTGCAACCCATTTGAACGCTTCGGTCACACCGAGTTGCGGCAACCGCTTGCGATTTTGCAATCTCGGTGCCACCGAGTTGTTCCACTCGGTCACACCGACAGGGTCGGGATATAAATACCCACGGATGAGATTTTGGAAAATACTTCAAAACCCCTCAACCCACGCGTGTCCTGCTCTGCCTCCTCGGGTCTCCGGATCACCTCCGCGCCGCCAGCAACCTCTCGCCGCTGGTTTCTGCCACCGTCGACAGAATCTGCTCCGTCGTCGCTGCCGTAGCGTACACCCATCGAACTAGGGTAAGTGTTTGACCCCTTGTGCTGTCCTTTTAACTCCGATTCCTAGCACGAGGACAATGCCATGATTCTTGCCACGAATGAGATTGATCTATCCAGCTAAATCTTCCTTAGGCCTAGTTTGATTCAAAAAATTTAGGGTTAGCTCTCCGCAGAACTCATCTCGGACCGACCGAATCATAGAAATCGGTCTCACCGATTCGGCTTAGGCCATTGCACATGCGCTTTTCGGTCTGACCGAAAACTGCAAATCGGTGTGACTGAGATCAAAATTCTGTGAAACCCTAGCAATCTCGGTGCCACCAAACTGTTACTTGGTCTGACAGAGTTCACTAGTTTAGGTTCCAATTGTTGCTTCAGTATCATCGAGTTTGTCAATTCGGTAGCTCCGAGATCATTTCTGTAGAGAACTAAAACTAAGTTTTTGACTCATTTATTTTGCAAAACCTCTGTACTTTGTGATGCTCATCTACTCTACCTCATCCATAATCTATTCACAGGGTTTGCTGTCAGTTGCCTACCAAGATGTCTGACCAAAGTGACAGCTAGAACAGATCTGAACAGCAAGAGCATATGAGTGAGGGCACTAGTCCCTCAAACAGCTATGATGAGGGCAGCAGGAGCACACCTAGTAACTTGCCCAAGGCAGCCACCAGAGCAAGGAAGAAGAGAACTTCAGATTCTGAAGATGAAGATTATGTTGCAGCTGAAGATGAGGCCATCTCAAAGAAGAGAGTGGTGAAGAAGGAGTTTGGCACTGCTGCATCCACTAAGCCTGGCATGAACAAGAAGGCACCAGCTAGGAGAATTCCAACCTCCAAGCCAAGAAAGGTTGCCACAGGACAAACTATGAAATTCACAATAGAATCTGATGAAGGAGAGACAGCTGGTGAGGACAAGAAAAAGAAGAGCGCAAGAACCACTACGGCCAAAGTTCTTGGAAAATCAACTATGGCGAGAGACCCATCTTCCGATGAAGAGGAAGAGGAAGAGGATGCTGCTCCAGCACCTAAGGCACAAAAGCTCATGGGAGATGCAATTAAGTCAGGGGTTGCTCCTAAGCCCAAACCTGCTTCCAAAGCTACTGCTCTAGCCACCAAGTCTGCACCAAGAGGAGCACAGGAAACATCCCTGCTGAGGAGAAGAACAAGGCCCTAGTGCCTGAAGCTAAAGAAGAAGAAGCTGAAGCCCAAGTGCTAAGAAAGCTCAAACCAAAGATCTCAGACCACAATGACACACATCCAGTGGCAGAGGACATGAGCATCAGGAAGGATGCAGGTCCGAGACTTTGGAGGAAAAGTGACCCTTATGCTGTGAGAAGGAGAACTGGTGTGGATTACAGGTTCCACACTAAGGAACATCAAGACTTCTATGAGACCATTCTGCTTGACAAGAAACCAATAGTCTGTATATGAGATGGGTTGACTGAACATATCAGAGAGAATAAAGATCACTTCCCAGGTGTCTATGATAGCTTCAAGGCTTGTGGAGTGGATAAGTTTGTTGGCCAGAAGCTCACTAAGTGGAATGATGAGCTGATCATGCAATTCTACTCCACTGCTCACTTCTATCCTGATGGTAGGATTGTATGGATGTCAGAAGGTACTAGGTACCAATCCACTATTGATGAATGGGCCAGGTTGATAAATGCCCCAGTAGCTCATGAGGATGACTTGGATGTTTATGCCAAGAAGAAGAAAGATCACAACTCAATGGCAAGTATGTACAAGGAAATTTGATGATGCCCTAGAAACACATAAGTTGGGCTCAGTGAAGTTTATGTTGTCTGGTTTGCCTACAATCAACAGTATCCTGAGGCATACTCTTTTGCCCAAGTCTGGAGATCACAGAATGATAAGAGGACATTCCGTCAACTTGCTGCACATTTTTTATGTCCCTCAGAAGTTCAAGGTGATGAGTCTGATTGTGGAAACAATCAAGAGGACAGCTGCAGATCAGAAGAGGTCTTGTGGGTATGCTCAACATATTCATGTGCTCATCAACTCTAAGATGGGCACATGCACTTATTTGTTGGACAAGGAGCACTTACCTCTCAAGCCAGATTTTGAGGATAACATTGTGGTCATGGATGAGAAAGATCCTTCATCAGTGCAAGCACATGAGAAGAGAGAAAAGGAAAGGGTAGAGAAAGCTACAAACATGCCAAGTGTTGAAGAGGCATCTTAGGTGTTCCTAAAGAGCAAACAACATCAACTTGGATATCTGATCCAATCCACCTTGAGGATTGAGAAGGGCTTGGCCACCCTGACTCAAAATTAGGAGAGTTTGGAAAGAATCATTGAGCAGAAGTTCTATGATCTTGATGTCAAAGTAACTGAGATTCAGTCAGCAGTAGAGCAGCTCCAGGAGGAAGCAGAGGAGAAGAAGGGAAAGACAACAACAGATGTTTTCCAGCGAGTGCATGTGCCAAGAGGTCACAGGTCTGATGCAGTGCCTGTTCCTGATACTAGAGCAACCACTTCTGCACCAGCAGCCACAGCTTCAGTGCCACCTCCAGCAGCCACTCCACCAGCTCCAGCTACATCAACAGAAGCCTTCGTCCTGGGAGTCATCACTACACCACCTCATGGAGACCAAGCCTGAGAGACGCATAGCACTATGCATATTTTTAACTTTTTGGTAACTTGTTGCCAAAGGGGGAGAAATATGTATAGATCATAGTCTTCGAGAGAGGGAGTGTGTTGCTTTTTTGTCTCTCTTTTGCACTTTATTTGGTTAAACTTTAATGTGTGTGTGCTTGATACATTATGTCCTTTTGTGAGATACCTGGATGACCATGTGTTTGATCATATGCTACTTTAATGTGTGCTCGAACGATTTTATCCCGTATATCCATTTATGATCATTCACTTTGCTTGGTGATGAGTGCATGTTTTCAATCATTATCATTTTGAGCGCTCCACCAAGATGTATGTGACATGGAAGAGTGACCCATGATCCTAACAGATTGTGCATTTGTAGTCCGAAGCAAATTTTAAATAATGCACAAACTTAGGGGGAGCTCTTGCTTATCACATACTTCTCAAAGCGACGATGTATTTCAATCTTATTATCATTTGTCGAAGCTTTGATCTATATGTTGTCATCAGTTACCAAAAAGGGGGAGACTGAAAGTGCAACTATCCCTAGGTGGTTTTGGTAATGATTAACAACATATAGCTCATTGAAGTAATGCCATTTCAAGACAAATATTTCAGGAAATTTCAATGATTGGCATGGCATGGACTAGGAATATGGACCCCTCAAAATGCTAAGGACAAAAGATTGGCTCAAGCTCTAAAGTTAAAGACTCTACATTTTATATTTTAGTGATCCAAGATCACATTGAGTCTATAGGAAAGCCAATACTATTAAAAGGGGATGAAGTGTTGCTTAATGGCTTGCTTGCTCAAAATGCTTAGTGATATGCTCCAAGAGCTCATATCCACATATGTCCCAAACCAAAAGTCAAACTCGGCCCCACCGATTTGATCCATCCGGCGCCACCGAGTTCATTTGACATAACCACTGCCAGAAACCCTAGTCACTTCGGTCTAGCCAATAGGGATCTCGCTCTCACCGAGATGGGATTGCAAACTCTTTGTTTCCCTTCATAATGTTTCAGTCTAACTGAGATGAGCGATCGGTCCCACCGAGTCTACAATGCAAACTCCCCGTTTCCTTTTCATAAGCTTCGGTCCCACCAAGACGAGCGAATCGGTCCCACCTAGTTTGCCTGACCAACTCCCTGGTTTGCTTATTACCAAAGTCGGTCCAACCGAGTTTGTATAATCGGTCAAACCGAGATTACGTTATGCTCTAACCCTAATGATATCGGTCCCACCGAGTTGACGTGTTAGTCCCGCCGAAATGCCTAACGGTCACATTATGAACTAAATCGGTCTGACCGAGTTTTCTGATTTGGTCCCACCGAGTTTGGCGAATTGTGTGTAATGGTTAGATTTTGTGTGGAGGCTATATATACCACTCCACCCTCTCCTCGTTCGTGAGGGAAGCCATCAGAACGTGCCTACACTTCCAGCATTCATTTTCTGAGAGAGAACCACCTACTCATGTGTTGAGGCCAAGATATTCCAATCCAACCATATGAATCTTGATCTCTAGCCTTCCCCAATTTGCTTTCCACTCAAATCATCTTTCCACCAAATCCAATCCTATGAGAGAGAGCTGAGTGTTGGGGAGACTATCATTTGAAGCACAAGAGCAAGGAGTTCATCAACAACACACCATCTATTACCTTTTGGAGAGTGGTGTCTCCTAGATTGGTTAGATGTCACTTGGGAGCCTCCGACAAGATTGTGGAGTGAACCAAGGAGTTTTTAAGGGCAAGGAGATCGCCTACTTCATGAAGATCTACCCTAGTGAGGCAAGTCCTTCATGGGCGATGGCCACAATGGGATAGACAAGGTTGCTTCTTCGGGGACCCTTCGTGGGTGGAGCCCTCCGTGGACTCGCGCAACCATTACCCTTCATGGGTTGAAATCTCCATCAACGTGGATGTACGATAGCACCACCTATCGGAACCACGCCAAAAACATCCGTGTCTCCAATTGCGTTTGCACACTCCAATCCCATCCCTTTACTTTCTTGAAAGTTGCATGCTTTACTTTCCGCTGCTCATATACTTTTTGCATGCTTGCTTGAATTGTATTTAGATTGCTTGACTTGTGCTAAGTTGCTAAAATCTACCAAGAACTAAAATGGGGAAAAGGTTAAGTCTTTATTTGGCCAAGTAGTCTAATCACCCCCCTCTAGACATACTTTCAATCCTACACCAGGCCTTGGCAATCAAGGCCTCCGCCCGGCTTCCCCCTTCCCCTATACACCTGGGTGCAGGTCGGTGACGCATGTCGTCGAGCAATCCCAGGTGGCGGAGGACCAGCCATTGCCGTCCTGCCTGCCGAGCCGCAGACCCATGCCAGGGGTAGCTTGCGCGAGTTCGTGGTGTGGGCAGTGATGCCGCCCGCCTCGTGGATCTGGCTCCCGAGGTTCTTTGCCGATGAGCTACCGCCGAGGGGGCCACTCGAGCTATGGCTGCAGCACGCCGGGTGCTGCAGCCTGGCCACCGGGGCTGAGGTCGAGGTGGTGCCCCCTAGCGATGTCTTCATGACCCGCGGATGGGGCGAGGTCGCCCGAGCCTGCCGCCTGGAGGGGGCCCTCGCGATCCACTTTGAGTACGACGGCGCCTCCACCCTATTCTTCAAGGTCTTCGACAAGGAAGGCCGACGACTGGAGTGCTTCCCCAAAGGAAGCAGTCCGCTGGACGTGGCGGTGGGTGCTCGGCCCGTCTCCGGCCCTACCGGTGTCTCCTCGAGCAGCAGCGACGACTCCTGGGAATCCAACAACTCCCCTGAGCCCAACAAATCTCCAAAGTCCAGCGACGACAGCTACGTGCCACCAAGCTCCCGCCGTGGCCAGAGCGCGGCAGCAGCAGCTGCTCGGCATTATCGGTGATGCCGGCCTGGTTCCTGGAGGCCTTTTCTTCTTTTGTTTCCCTGCGCGGAATTTGGACTGGCCCCGTGGGGGCGTGTAAGAATCGAAATGTTTTAATTTCCGACGTTGTTCTTCTCATCTTTATGTTGAAATTGCATATCCCAATCTGGCATGGCTCCCCCCTTTCCTCCCCATAGGTAGCGTAGCACTCTATGCCGACGGGACCCAGTCCCCAAGCAGGCTTTAGCGGTCACTGGTATGCCAGGTCATGATGCCGTGGTCAAGGCCAGGAGGTGAGCGGCCCGAGGACCAGTGAGATCTCATGAGGCGCGATGCTCACGAGGTCCCCCTTGGAGTGCAAGCAACTGCCCAAGAAACGGAAAGGGAAGTGAAATTGCCGAAGTGGGACTGCGAGAGTCGAGTGAGCGGGTTGCGAGACTTATGCCGTCATGTGAGCGACTTATCTTTTAGCAAACCCGTAGTGATTCCTCTGGATGGTTCCCAATTCGTGCCTTCACGGTAGCATCACGAGGTAGGGCCCATGACGCTCATTCCCTTTCCTCGCTTGTCTTTGTGCTCTACGTCCTCGGGTCCCGGCCTTCGAGCAGGCTCAGCCGCCGCGGGTATGCCAGGTCGCAATGCAGTGGTCAAGGCCAAGGGGTGAGGGCTGGAGAGCCAGTAGGAGCTCATGAGGCGCGATGCTCAGGAGCCCCCACTTTAACGTGCAAGCGACTCGCGGGGCAAGGTGGTGACCGTCGGGGCCCGCCCGTAGCTAGGCTCAGGTGTACCTGTGTGTTAGCCGATAGAAGAGAATGCGACTCCATATGGTGCTGGCTGCGTACCCTTGACCTTTCGCAGGAAAACGAAGGCACCGAGGACCTGGCGAGGTGGCGTGCGCGAGGCGGGTCGCGAGCCAGAGCTCGGTTCTCGGGTTTATCAGCGTTGCTGGGACGGACCTGAGTACAAGCGTCGTGCCACCGTGAGTAGCTTCCATTGCAGGACGAGCATAGGACGAGTTGACAATGTAGGGAGACCGCATGGCGGATATGACTTGCAGCAAGCAGGTGGTGGTAACAAATCAGCTCATGAGAGATGGTTAGGCAATTCTGACGAATGCAAAAGGGATACATGTCACAGGGACGTACCCACGCGACTAGGGGATAGTGCAGCCCGAGGGGCGCCCCCAAACTGAACGAACTAAAAGATGTCACTTGGCACCATTGCTGAAGAGGTGTCGAGGTAGCAGAAGATGCGCGCTGCTGAAGTCGTTCCTCATGAGCCGCCTTGGCCCCGAGCCTTGGGAGGCTCGGGGGGCCTAGTGGGCTCCTGAGGATCCATCTCCATCTCCGCCAGGATCGCTATTGGGGAACACAGTAATTTCAAAAAAATTCCTACGATCACGCAAGATCTATGTATGTGATGCATAGCAACGAGAGGGGAGAGTGTGTCCACGTACCCTCGTAGACCGAAAGCAGGAGCGTTTAGTTAACACGGTTGATGTAGTCGAACGTCTTCGCGATCCAACCGATCCAAGTACCGAACGTACGGCACCTCCGCGTTCAGCACACGTTCAGCTCGATGACGTCCCTCGTACTCTTGATCCAGTTGAGGCCGAGGGAGAGTTTTGTTAGCACGACGGCGTGGCGACGGTGATGATGAAGTTACCGGCGCAGGACTTCGCCTAAGCACTACGATGATATAACTGAGGTGTGTAACTATGAGGGGGGCACCGCACACGGCTAAAAGATCAACTTGTGTGTTCTAGGGTGCCCCCTGCCCCCGTATATAAAGGAGCAAGGGGGAGGCCGGTCGACCCTCCAAGGGGGCGCCCCACAAGGGGAGTCCTACTAGGACTACTAGTCCTAGTAGGATTCCACCAAGAGGGAGATAGGGGGAAGAGAGGAGAGGGAGAGGGAGAAGGAAAGGCCCTCCCCTTCCCTAGTCCAATTCGGACCCAAGGGGGAGGGGGCACGCGGCCTGCCCTGGCCGCCTGATGACCCACAAGTGTAGGGGATCTATCGTAGTCCTTTCAATAAGTAAGAGTTTCGAACCCAACAAGGAGCAGAAGGAAATGATAAGCGGTTTTCAGTAAGGTTTTCTCTGCAAGCACTGAAATTGTAGGTGATAGATATTTTGTGATAAGATAAATAGTAACGAGTAACAAGTAAATAAATTAAATAAAGTGCAGCAAGGTGGCCCAATCCTTTATGTAGAAAAGGATAAGCTTGGACAATTTCTAATAATGAGAAAGGAGCTCCCGAGGACACATGGGAATTATTGTCAAGCTAGTTTTCATCACGTTCATATGATTCGCGTTCGGTACTTTGATATATTGATATGTGGGTGGACCGGTGCTTGGGTACTGCCCTTACTTGTACAAGCATCCCACTTATGATTAACCCCTATTGCAAGCGTCTGCAACTACAAAAGAAGTATTAAGGTAAACCTAACCATAGCATTAAACATATGGATCCAAATCAGCCCCTAACGAAGCAACACATAAACTAGGGTTTAAGCTTCTGTCACTCTAGCAACCCATCATCTACTTATTACTTCCCCATGCCTTCCTCTAGGCCCAAATAATGGTGAAGTGTCATGTAGTCGACGTTCACATAACACCACTAGAGGAAAAGACAACATACATCTCATCAAAATATCAAACAAATACCAAATTCACATGACTACTAATAGCAAGACTTCACCCATGTCCTTAGGAACAAACGTAACTACTCACAAAGCATATTCATGTTCATTAATCAGAGGAGTAATAATATGCATAAAGGATCTGAACATATGATCTTCCACCAAGTAAACCAATTAGCATCAACTACAAGGAGTAATCAACACTACTAGCAACCCATAGGTACCAATTTGTGGTTTTGATACAAGATTGGATACAAGATATCAACTAGGGTTTTGAGAGGAGATGGTGCTGGTGAAGATGTTGATGGAGATTGACCCCCTCCCGATGAGAGGATCGATGGTGATGACGTTGGTGATGATTTCCCCCTCCCGGAGGGAAGTGTCCCCGGTAGAACAGCTCCGTCGGAGCCCTAGATTGGTTCCACCAAGGTTCCGCCTCGTGGCGGTGGAGTTTCGTCCCGTAAGCTTGCCCACGATTTTTTCCAGGGTAAAAGCTCTCATATAGCAGAAGATGGACACCGGAGGCCCACCAGGGGGACCAGGAGACAGGGGGGCGCCCAGTAGGGGGGGGGCACCCTCCTGGACAGGGTGTGGGCCCTCTGGTGTATTTCTTCCGCTCAATAATTCTTATTAATTCCAAAAATAAGTTTCGTGGAGTTTCAAGATTTTTGCAGCAGTGTGGAATAAGTTTCCAATGTTTGCTCCTTTTCCAGCCAGAATTCCAGCTGCCGGCATTCCCCCTCTTCATGGTAAACCTTATAAAATAAGAGAGAATAGCCATAAGTATTAAGATATAATGTGTAATAACAGCCCATAATGCAATAAATATTGATATAAAAGCGTGATGCAAAATGGACGTATCAACTCCCCCAAGCTTAGACCTCGCTTGTCCTCAAGCGGAAGCCGAAATTGAAAAATATGTCCACATGTTTAGAGATAGAGGTGTCAATAAAAATAAAATACGTACATGAGGGCATCATGATCATTCTTATAATAGCAACATATATAGATTTTATCATATGATTTCTTATGCTCAAGTAACAAACAATTCACAATGTCAAGTATGGTTCAAAAACTTCATTGAGAACTAACAAACTATAATCTCAGTCATTGAAGCAATTGCAATTTATCATAAGATCAGAAAGAGTCAACAATAGAGCTTTTCAGCAAGTTCACATACTCAACTATCATGTAGTCTTCTATAATTGCTAACACTCATGCAATACTTGTGGTTATGGAGTTTCAGCCGTACACTGAGAAAGATAGGGGCTTATTGTGTTGCCTCCCAACGTATTCACCTTTAGGTGATGTCAACAGTAATAGTCCATGCTAACTTACATCCAATTGGATATATATATATATATATATATATATATATATATATATATATATCATGATCTTTCAAACACGATGAGCTTGCCAAAGGATAAAATGAAAAAGGGAAAGGTGTGGATCACCTTGACTCAAGCATAAAGTAAAAACATAAAGTAAAAGATAGGCCCTTCGCAGAGGGAAGCAGAGGTTGTCATGTGCGTTTAGGGTTGATGCCCAAAATCTTAATGCAAAAGAACGTCACTTTATATTGCCCCTTGTATGTGGACCTTTATTATGCAGTCCGTCGCTTTTATTACTTCCACAACAAGATCATACAAAGCTTATTTTCTCTGCACTAATAAGTCATACATATTCAGATAGCAATTTTTATTGCTTGCAACATGACAACTTACTTGAAGGATCTTACTCAATCCATAGGTAGGTATGGTGGACTCTCATGGCAAAACTGGGTTTAAGGATATTTGGAAGCACACGTAGTATCTCTACTTGGTGCAAGGAATTTGGCTAGCATGAGGGGGAAAGGCAAGCTCAACATGTTTGGAAGGTCAATGACAATATACTTTAACTGAGATGTGCGAAAACATAAACCATTATGTTGTCTTCCTTGTCCAACGTTAACTCTTTTAGCATGTCATACTTAATGAGTGCTCCCAATTATAAAAGGTGTCCAAGATAATATATTTGTATGTGAACCCCTCTTTCCTTATCACTTCCTATTAATTGCAACGATGACCAAAACTACGTTTATCAACCCTCAACAATTTATATGCCTCATACTTTCTATGTGTGAAGTCATCACTATCCATAAGATCAATACGAACTCTTTTATTCTTTCTACTTTCTCAAGATCATAGCAACATACCAAAGCCCTTGACTCAACACTAATCTTTATTATAGATAGCTCACAGACTCGATTACAAAAAGAGATCACAAACCAAAACTCAAAACTACTTGATATCAAAACTTCAATCTACTAGATCAAGATACTACTAAAAGGATCGAACTAAATAAAATGGTAAAGATAGGAGTGTGATGGTGATATTGTTGGGGAACGTTGCAGAAAATTAAAATTTTTCCTACGGTTTCACCAAGATCCATCTATGAGTTCATCTAAGCAACGAGTCAAGGGAGAGAGTTTGCATCTACATACCACTTGTAGATCACGTGCGGAAGCTTGCAAGGTGATGATGTAGTCGTACTCGACGTGATCCAAATCACCGATGACCAGCGCCGAACGGACGGCACCTCCACGTTCAACACACGTACGGGACGGGAGACATCTCCTCCTTCTTGATCCAGCAAGGGGGAAGGAGAGGTTGATGAAGATCCAGCAGCACGACGGCGTGGTGGTGGATGCAGGGCGTCACAGCAGCAGGGCTTCGCCGAGACTACGAGGGAGAGACGTAACGGGGGGAGATGGAGGCGCCAGGGGCTGGTGTATCAAGTCCCTCCTCTCCCCCACTATATATAGGGGTGCCAGGGGGGGCGCCGGCCCTAGTAGATGAGATCTACTAGGGGGGGCGGCGGCCTAGGGGAGGTTTCCCTCCCCCCCAAGGCACCTAGGGGTGCCTTCCACCACTAGGACTCCTCCTAGGGGGAAACCCTAGGCGCATGGGCCTATAGGGGATGGTGCCCTTGGCCCATGAAGGCCAAGGCGCACCCCCTATAGCCCATGTGGCCCCCCGGGACAGGTGGCCCCACCCGGTGGACCCCCGGGACCCTTCCGGTGGTCCCGGTACAATACCGATAACCCCGAAACTTGTCCCGATGCCCAAAATAGCACTTCCTATATATAATTCTTTACCTCCGGACCATTCCGGAACTCCTTGTGACGTCCGGGATCTCATCTGGGACTCCGAACAACATTCGGGTTTCTGCATATACATATCTTCATAACCCTAGCGTCACCGAACCTTAAGTGTGTAGACCCTACGGGTTCGAGAGACATGCAGACATGACCGAGACACTCTTAGTCAATAACCATCAGCGGGATCTAGATACCCATGATGGCACCCACATGCTCCTCGATGTTGTCATCGGATGAACCACGATGTCGAGGATTCGATCAAACCCTGTATGCAATTCCCTTTATCAATCGGTACGTTACTTGCCCGAGACTCGATCGTCGGTATCCCAATACCTTGTTCAGTCTCGTTACCGGCAAGTCACTTTACTCGTAACGTAATGCATGATCCCGTGTCCAACACCTTGGTCACATTGAGCTCATTATGATGATGCATTACCGAGTGGGCCTAGAGATACCTCTCCGTCATACGGAGTGACAAATCCCAGTCTCGATCCGTGTCAACCCAACAGCTACTTTCGGAGATACCTGTAATGCACCTTTATAGTCACCCAGTTACGTTGTGACGTTTGATACACCCAAGGCACTCTTACGGTATCCGGGAGTTACACGATCTCATGGTCGAAGGAAGAGATACTTGACATTTGCAAAGCTCTAGCAAAACGAACTACACGATCTTTTATGCTATGCTTAGGATTGGGTCTTGTCCATCACATCATTCTCCTAATGATGTGATCCCGTTATCAACGACATCCAATGTCCATAGTCAGGAAACCATGACTATCTGTTGATCACAACGAGCTGGTCAACTAGAGGCTCACCAGGGACATATTGTGGTCTAAGTATTCACACGTGTATTACGATTTCCGGATAATACAGTTATAGCATGAATAAAAGACATTTATCATGAACATTGAAATATAATAATACTTTTATTATTGCCTCTAGGGCATATTTCCAACAGTCTCCCACTTGCACTAGAGTCACCAATCTAGTTACATTGTGATGAATCGAACACCCATAGAGTTCTGGTGTTGATCATGTTTTGCACGCGAGAGAGGTTTAGTCAGTGGATCTGCGACATTCAGATCCGTGTGCACTTTGCAAATCTCTATGTCTCCATCTTGAACATTTTCACGGATGGAGTTGAAACGATGCTTGATGTGCCTGGTCTTCTTGTGAAACCTGGGCTCCTTGGCGAGGGCAATAGCTCCAGTGTTGTCACAGAAGAGTTTGATCGGCCCCGACGCATTGGGTATGACTCCTAGGTCGGTGATGAACTCCTTCACCCAAATCGCTTCATGCTCTGCCTCTGAGGCTGCCATGTACTCCGCTTCACACGTAGATCCCGCCACGATGCTCTGCTTGCAGCTGCACCAGCTTACTGCTCCACCATTCAACATATACACGTATCCGGTTTGTGACTTAGAGTCATCCAGATCTGAGTCGAAGCTAGCGTCGACGTAACCCTTTACGACGAGCTCTTCGTCTCTTCCATAAACGAGAAACATGTCCTTCGTCCTTTTCAGGTACTTCAGGATATTCTTGACCGCTGTCCAGTGTTCCTTGCCGGGATTACTTTGGTATCTTGCTACCAAACTTACGGCAAGGTTTACATCGGGTCTGGTACACAGCATGGCATACATTATAGATCCTATGGCTGAAGCATAGGGGATGACACTCATCTCTTCTTTATCTTTTGCCGTGGTCGGTGACTGAGCCGAGCTCAATCTCACACCTTGTAACATAGGCAAGAACCCCTTCTTGGACTGATCCATTTTGAACCTCTTCAAAATCTTATCAAGGTATGTGCTTTGTGAAAGACCTATGAGGCGTCTCGATCTATCTCTATAGATCTTGATGCCTAATATGTAAGCAGCTTCTCCAAGGTCCTTCATTGAAAAACACTTATTCAAGTAGGCCTTAATGCTATCCAGAAATTCTATATTATTTCCCATCAAGAGTATGTCATCTACATATAATATGAGAAATGCTACAAAGCTCCCACTCACTTTCTTGTAAACGCATGCTTCTCCATAAGTCTGCATAAACCCAAACGCTTTGATCATTTCATCAAAGCGAATGTTCCAACTCCGAGATGCTTGCACCAGTCCATAAATGGATCGCTGGAGCTTGCATACTTTGTTAGCGTTCTGAGGATCGACAAAACCTTCCGGCTGCATCATATACAGTTCTTCCTTAAGATGCCCGTTAAGGAATGCCGTTTTGACGTCCATTTGCCATATCTCATAATCATAGTATGCGGCAATTGCTAACATGATTCGGACGGACTTCAGCTTCGCTACGGGAGAGAAAGTCTCGTCGTAGTCAATCCCTTGAACTTGTCGATAACCCTTAGCGACAAGTCGAGCCTTATAGATTGTAACATTACCATCCGCGTCCGTCTTCTTCTTAAAGATCCATTTGTTTTCTATCGCTCGCCGATCATCGGGCAAGTCTGTCAAAGTCCATACTTTGTTTTCATACATGGATTCTATCTCGGATTTCATGGCTTCAAGCCATTTGTTGGAATCCGGGCCCGTCATCGCTTCTTCATAGTTCGAAGGTTCATTGTTGTCTAACAACATGATTTCCAGGACAGGGTTGCCGTACCACTCTGGTGCGGAACGTGTCCTTGTAGACCTACGAAGTTCAGCAGTAACTTGATCCGAAGTACCTTGATCATCATCATTGTTTTCCTCTTCAGTTGGTGTGGGCATCACAGGAACGGTTTCCTGCGCTGCGCCACTTTCCCGCTCAAGAGGTAGTACTTCATCGAGTTCTACTTTCCTCCCACTTACTTCTTTCGAGAGAAACTCTTTTTCCAGAAAGCATCCGTTTTTGGCAACAAGGATCTTGCCTTCGGATCTTAAGTAGAAGGTATACCCGACAGTTTCCTTAGGGTATCCTATGAATACGCATTTTTCCGACTTGGGTTCGAGCTTTTCAGGTTGAAGTTTCTTGACATAAGCATCGCATCCCCAAACTTTTAGAAACGACAGCTTAGGTTTCTTTCCAAACCATAATTCATACGGTGTCGTCTCAACGGATTTAGACGGTGCCCTATTTAAAGTGAATGTAGCTGTCTCTAGAGCGTATCCCCAAAATGATAGCGGTAAATCGGTAAGAGACATCATAGACCGCACCATATCCAATAGGGTGCGATTACGACGCTCGGACACACCGTTTCGCTGTGGTGTTCCAGGCGGCGTGAGCTGTGAAACGATTCCACATTTCCTTAAGTGTGTACCAAATTCGTGACTTAAGTATTCTCCTCCACGATCTGATCGTAAGAATTTTATCTTTCGGTCACGTTGATTCTCTACCTCATTCTGAAATTCCTTGAACTTTTCAAAGGTCTCAGACTTGTGTTTCATTAAGTAGACATACCCATATCTACTCAAGTCATCTGTGAGAGTGAGAACATAACGATATCCTCCGCGAGCCTCAACGCTCATTGGACCGCACACATCGGTATGTATGATTTCCAACAAGTTGGTTGCTCGCTCCATTGTTCCGGAGAACGGAGTCTTGGTCATTTTGCCCAAAAGGCATGGTTCGCACGTGTCAAACGATTCATAATCAAGAGACTCTAAAAGTCCATCGGCATGGAGCTTCTTCATGCGCTTGAAACCAATGTGACCAAGGCGGCAGTGCCACAAGTATGTGGGACTATCGTTATCAACTTTAAATCTTTTGGCATCTACACTATGAACATGTGTAATATTACGCTCGAGATTCATTAAGAATAAACCATTGACCATCGGAGCATGACCATAAAACATATCTCTCATATAAATCGAACAACCATTATTCTCAGACTTAAATGAGTAGCCATCTCGTATTAAACGAGATCCAGATACAATGTTCATGCTCAAACTTGGCACTAAATAACAATTATTAAGGTTCAAAACTAATCCCGTAGGTAAATGTAGAGGCAGTGTGCCGACGGCGATCACATCGACTCTGGAACCATTCCCGACGCGCATCGTCACCTCGTCCTTCGCCAGTCTCCGTTTATTCCGCAGCTCCTGCTGTGAGTTACAAATATGAGCAACGGCACCGGTATCAAATACCCAGGAGTTACTACGAGTACTGGTAAGGTACACATCAATCACATGTATATCAAATATACCTTTGGTGTTGCCGGCCTTCTTATCCGCTAAGTATTTGGGGCAGTTCCGCTTCCAGTGACCCTTCCCCTTGCAATAAAAGCACTCAGTCTCAGGCTTAGGTCCATTCTTTGACTTCTTCCCGGTAACTGGCTTACCAGGCGCGGCAACATCTTTGCCGTCCTTCTTGAAGTTCTTCTTACCCTTGCCCTTCTTGAACTTAGTGGTCTTATTGACCATCAACACTTGATGTTCTTTCTTGATTTCAGCCTCTGCTGACTTCAGCA
Source organism: Triticum aestivum (assembly GCF_018294505.1). Lineage (NCBI taxonomy): Eukaryota > Viridiplantae > Streptophyta > Magnoliopsida > Poales > Poaceae > Triticum > Triticum aestivum. Next base: position 325,436,732 of record NC_057798.1, read on the forward strand.
TCGAGAACACTTCAGGAATGGTCTTTTCCATCCCCTGCATGTTGTAGTTCATCACAAAGCTCTTGTAGCTTGGTGGGAGCGACTGGAGGATTCTGTCAATGACCGCCTCATCTGGGAGGTTAATGTTCAGCTGGGTCATACGGTTGTGCAACCCAGACATCTTCAGGATGTGCTCACTGATAGAACTGTTTTCCTCCATCTTACAACTGTAGAACTTGTCGGAGACATCATATCTCTCGACCCGGGCATGAGCTTGGAAAACTAGTTTCAGCTCTTCGAACATCTCATATGCTCCGTGATGCTCAAAACGCTTTTGGAGCCCCGGTTCTAAGCTGTAAAGCATGCCGCACTGAACGAGGGAGTAATCATCAGCGCGGGACTGCCAAGCATTCATAATGTCTTGGTTCACTGGGACGGGAGCGTCACCTAGCGGTCCTTCTAGGACATATTGTTTCCTGGCAGCTATGAGGATGATTCTCAGGTTTCGGACCCAGTCCATATAGTTGCTGCCATCATCTTTCAGCTTGGTTTTCTCTAGGAACGCGTTGAAGTTCATGTTGACATTAGCGTTGGCCATTGATCTACAAGACATATTTGCAAAGGTTTTAGACTAAGTTTATGATAATAAAGTTCTAATCAAATTATGAACTCCCACTTAGATTAGACATCCCTCTAGTCATCTAAGTGTTTACACGATCCGAGTTGACTAGCCCGTGTCCGATCATCACGTGAGACGGACTAGTCATCGCCGGTGAACATTCTCATGTTGATCGTATCTTCCATACGACTCGTGTTCGACCTTTCGGTCTCGTGTTCCGAGGCCATGTCTGCACATGCTAGGCTCGTCAAGTTAACCCTAAGTGTTTTCGCTGTGTAAAACTGTCTTACACCCGTTGTATGTGAACGTAAGAATCCATCACACCCGATCATCACGTGGTGCTTAGAAGCGACGAACTGTAGCAACGGTGCACAGTTAGGGGAGAACACTTCTTGAAATTTTATAAGGGATCATCTTATTTACTACCGTCGTCCTAAGTAAACAAGATGCATAATACATAATAAACATCACATGCAATTATATAGTTGTGACATGATATGGCCAATATCATATAGCTCCATTGATCTTCATCTTCGGGGCTCCATGATCATCTTGTCACCGGCTTGACACCATGATCTCCATCATCATGATCTCCATCATCATGATCTCCATCATCGTGTCTTCATGAAGTTGTCACGCCAACGACTACTTCTACTTCTATGACTAACGTTTAGCAATAAAGTAAAGTAGTTTACATGACGTTATTCAATGACACGCAGGTCATACAAAAAATAAAGACAACTCCTATGGCTCCTGCCGGTTGTCATACTCATCGACATGCAAGTCGTGAATCCTATTACAAAGAACATGATCTCATACATCACAATTCATCATTCATCACAACTTCTGGCCATATCACATCACATGATCAATCGCTGCAAAAACAAGTTAGACGTCCTCTAATTGTTGTTGCATCTTTTACGTGACTGCAATTGGGTTCTAGCAAGAACGTTTTCTTACCTACGAATCACCACAACGTGATTTTGTCAACTTCTATTTACCCTTCATAAGGGCCCTGTTCATCGATTCCGCTCCAACTAAGGTGGGAGAGACAGACACCCGCCAGCCACCTTATGCAACTAGTGCATGTCAGTCGGTGGAACCGGTCTCACGTAAGCGTACGTGTAAGGTTGGTCTGGGCCGCTTCATCCCACAATACCGTTGAGCAAGAAAAGACTAGTAGAGGCAAGTAAGATGACAAAATCCACGCCCACAACAAAATTGTGTTCTACTCGTGCAAAGAGAACTACGCATAGACCTAGCTCATGATGCCACTGTTGGGGAACGTTGCAGAAAATTAAAATTTTTCCTACGGTTTCACCAAGATCCATCTATGAGTTCATCTAAGCAACGAGTCAAGGGAGAGAGTTTGCATCTACATACCACTTGTAGATCGCGTGCGGAAGCTTGCAAGGTGATGATGTAGTCGTACTCGACGTGATCCAAATCACCGATGACCAGCGCCGAACGGACGGCACCTCCGCGTTCAACACACGTACGGGACGGGAGACGTCTCCTCCTTCTTGATCCAGCAAGGGGGAAGGAGAGGTTGATGAAGATCCAGCAGCACAACGGCGTGGTGGTGGATGCAGGGCGTCACAGCAGCAGGGCTTCGCCGAGACTACGAGGGAGAGACGTAACGGGGGGAGATGGAGGCGCCAGGGGCTGGTGTATCAAGTCCCTCCTCTCCCCCACTATATATAGGGGTGCCAGGGGGGGGCGCCGGCCCTAGTAGATGAGATCTACTAGGGGGGCGGCGGCCTAGGGGAGGTTTCCCTCCCCCCAAGGCACCTAGGGGTGCCTTCCACCACTAGGACTCCTCCTAGGGGGAAACCCTAGGCGCATGGGCCTATAGGGGCTGGTGCCCTTGGCCCATGAAGGCCAAGGCGCACCCCCTATATCCCATGTGGCCCCCCGGGACAGGTGGCCCCACCCGGTGGACCCCCGGGACCCTTCCGGTGGTCCCGGTACAATACCGATAACCCCGAAACTTGTCCCGATGCCCGAAATAGCACTTCCTATATATAATTCTTTACCTCCGGACCATTCCGGAACTCCTTGTGACGTCCGGGATCTTATCCGGGACTCCGAACAACATTCGGGTTTCTGCATATACATATCTTCATAACCCTAGCGTCACCGAACCTTAAGTGTGTAGACCCTACGGGTTCGGGAGACATGCAGACATGACCGAGACACTCTCAGTCAATAACCATCAGCGGGATCTGGATACCCATGATGGCTCCCACATGCTCCTCGATGTTGTCATCGGATGAACCACGATGTCGAGGATTCGATCAAACCCTGTATGCAATTCCCTTTATCAATCGGTACGTTACTTGCGCGAGACTCGATCGTCGGTATCCCAATACCTTGTTCAGTCTCGTTACCGGCAAGTCACTTTACTCGTAACGTAATGCATGATCCCGTGTCCAACACCTTGGTCACATTGAGCTCATTATGATGATGCATTACCGAGTGGGCCTAGAGATACCTCTCCATCATACGGAGTGACAAATCCCAGTCTCGATCCGTGTCAACCCAACAGCTACTTTCGGAGATACCTGTAATGCACCTTTATAGTCACCCAGTTACGTTGTGACATTTGATACACCCAAGGCACTCTTACGGTATCCGGGAGTTACACGATCTCATGGTCGAAGGAAGAGATACTTGACATTTGCAAAGCTCTAGCAAAACGAACTACACGATCTTTTATGCTATGCTTAGGATTGGGTCTTGTCCATCACATCATTCTCCTAATGATGTGATCCCGTTATCAACGACATCCAATGTCCATAGTCAGGAAACCATGACTATCTGTTGATCACAACGAGCTGGTCAACTAGAGGCTCACCAGGGACATATTGTGGTCTAAGTATTCACACGTGTATTACGATTTCCGGATAATACAGTTATAGCATGAATAAAAGACATTTATCATGAACATTGAAATATAATAATACTTTTATTATTGCCTCTAGGGCATATTTCCAACAGATATGATACCGGGGCACCTCCCCAAGCTTGGCAGTTGCCAAGGGGAGTGCCCATACCCATGTGATTATGTCCTTGGAGGTTATGAAGTAGGGGTTGTTGATGATGTAGGCTTGTCGTCCGTCTTCCAAGGCATAGGCTCTCCATCATAGAAAGATGATCGAGTCTCCGGGATCCTTAAATCTGCAGCCAAACTCATCCTCTTGAATCTATATTCATACTCACAGTTCTGGTTTTGCAGTTCATAGATCTGGGCTTGGAGGTGCTCTATTTTCTCTTGAAGCTTGAAGATGGTCTCCCCAATGACTTTGGCATCCAGCTTGTGGTTGTTGGTGAACTCCGCGATCATCATCTGGTTGGCTTGAGTCCATGCTCCACCATCCCTTGGCACTTGAAAACTTGCTGCTCCACGGCTTCGAGCTTTGTCTCCACGCTCCTGGTACGCCTTGGTCCCTCCACATCACGGATTTGCAGCACCCCCTCGCGCATCTCAATGGTTTGAGGGTGTTACAACACCCCCGCGAGATAGGAGTTGATAACCCTGTCGAAAAACTTGTCCTTGGGAGTGCTTGGAGACGAGATGATGCTCTAGATCTGAAACAGAAACAACTCGAAACGGAAACAGAGGATATTTGCATGATACGGTGGTCAAAACCTTTGGGAGTATATATAATGATTTTTTACCGACCAAAATACGTATGTGCAAGAAAACGGAGTCCGGGAGGCACACGAGGTGCCCACGAGACAGGGGGGCGCGCCCAGTAAGGGTGGGCGCGCCCTCCACTCTCGTGGGGGCCTCGTGTCCCTTTCAGACTACTTCTTTCTTCCTAAAATTCTTAAATATTCCAAAACTGATAAAAAATGCCATTGGAGTTGTTTTGGGTCGGTTTACTTACCGTACCACATACCTATTCCTTTTCGGAGTCTGGAACGTTCTGGAAAATGTCCCTTATGTATTCCTTCGAGGTTACGGTTTCAATAATATTAGTTTCAACACTGATAGGATTACCTGAAATATAATGTTTAATTCTTTGATCGTTTACCACCCTCGGGCTTGTGCCTTCGAAGTTGTTGATTTTTATGGCACCAGAACGATAGACCTCCTTGATAACGTAAGGACCTTCCCATTTAGAGAGAAGTTTTCCTGCAAAAAATCTTAAACGAGAGTTGAATAGTAACACGTAATCTCCTACGTTAAACTCACGCTTTTGTATCCTCTTATCATGCCAGCGTTTGACTTTTTCTTTGAATAGCTTGACATTCTTATAGGCTTGGGTTCTCCATTCATCAAGTGAGCTAATATCAAACAACCTCTTCTCACTGGCAAGTTTGAAGTCATAGTTGAGCTCTTTAATAGCCCAATATGCTTTGTGTTCAAGTTCTAGAGGTAAATGACAAGCCTTTCCATAAACCATCTTATATGGAGACATACCCATAGGATTTTTGTATGCAGTTCTATAGGCCCATAATGCATCATCAAGTTTTTTGGACCAATTCTTTCTAGATCTATTCACAGTCTTTTGCAAAATTAGTTTGAGCTTTCTATTGCTCAACTCTACTTGACCACTAGATTGCGGATGATAAGGAGATGCGATTCTATGATTAACATCATACTTAGCAAGCATCTTACGGAAAGCACCATGAATAAAATGTGAACCACCATCAGTCATAAGATATCTAGGGACTCCAAACCTCGGAAAAATAACTTCTTTAAGCATTTTAATAGAAGTGTTATGATCAACACTACTAGTTGGAATAGCTTCTACCCACTTAGTAATGTAATCAACAGCAACTAAAATATGTGTATAACCATTAGAGGCAGGAAAAGGTCCCATATAATCAAAGCCCCAAACATCAAACAGTTCAATAACAAGAGAATAATTCATAGGCATTTCTTGACGTCTACTAATGTTACCTATTCTTTGACATTCATCACAAGATAAGACAAACTTACGAGCATCTTTGAAGAGAGTAGGCCAATAAAAACCAGATTGTAGTACCTTGTGTGTAGTTCTATCTCCAGCGTGGTGTCCTCCATAGGATTCAGAGTGACACTTGCGTAGGATCTGTTCCTGTTCATGCTCAGGCACCCAACGTCTAATAACACCATCTACTCTATCTTTATAAAGGTGCGGGTCATCCCAGAAGTAATGTCTTAAATCATAAAAGAACTTTTTCTTTTGCTGGTATGTGAAACTAGGTGGTATAAATTTAGCAACAATGTAGTTATCATAATCAACATACCAAGGAGCAGTATGAGAAGCATTAATGATCGCTAATTGTTCATCAGGAAAGCTATCATCAATAGGCAGTGGGTCATCAAGAACATTCTCTAACCTAGACAAGTTGTCTGCAACGGGGTTCTCAGCTCCCTTTCTATCAATTATAGGCAAATCAAATTCTTGGAGCAGGAGAACCCATCTAATGAGTCTAGGCTTAGCATCTTCCTTTTCCAAAAGATATTTAATAGCAGCATGATAAGTGTGAATAGTAACTTTGGAATCAACAATATAAGGTCTAAACTTATCACATGCAAACACAACTGCTAAGAATTCTTTTTCAGTAGTAGCATAATTTCTCTGGGCAGTATCAAGAGTCTTACTAGCATACTGGATAACATTCAATTTCTTATCGACTCTTTGTCCTAGGACAACACCTACAGCATAATCACTAGCATCACACATAATTTCAAAAGGTAAATTCCAACCAGGTGGCTGAACAATAGGTGCAGTGATCAAAGCTTTCTTAAGTATTTCAAGTGCTTCTACATAATCACCATCAAAGACAAAAGGAATATCTTTTTGCAATAAATTAGTGAGAGGCCTAGAGATTTTAGAAAAGTCCTTAATGAACCTCCTATAAAAACTGGCATGACCAAGGAAACTTCTTATACCTTTTATGTCCTTGGGACATGGCATCTTTTCAATAGCATCAACTTTGGCTTTGTCAACTTCAATGCCTCTCTTGGAAATCTTATGCCCCAAGACTATGCCTTCATTAACCATAAAGTAACACTTTTCCCAATTCAGGACGAGACTAGTGTCTTCGCATCTCTGCAAAACTCGATCAAGGTTGCTCAAACAATCATCAAAAGAGGATCCATAAACGGAGAAATCATCCATGAATACCTCACAAATCCTTTCACAAAAATCAGAGAATATAGCCATCATGCATCTTTGAAAGGTAGCAGGTGCATTAAATAAACCAAAAGGCATACGTCTATAAGCAAAAGTACCAAAAGGGCAAGTAAAAGTAGTTTTAGATTGATCCTTCGCTGACACAGGTATTTGAGAGAAACCAGAATAACCATCTAGAAAGCAGAAATGTGTGTGTTTGGATAGTCTTTCTAGCATTTGATCAATAAAAGGTAAAGGGTAATGATCTTTCTTAGTAGCTTTATTTAACTTACGGAAATCAATCACCATCCTATAACCTGTAATAATTCTTTGCAGGATCAATTCATCTTTATCATTAGGAACAACGGTAATACCTCCCTTTTTAGGAACACAATGGACAGGGCTTACCCATTCACTATCAGCAATGGGATAAATAATACCCGCCTCAAGGAGCTTTAGTATCTCCTTTCTTACCACTTCTTTCATCTTGGGATTTAGTCGTCGTTGAGGATCTCTAACTCATTTGGCATCTTTTTGCACTGTAATTTTGTGTTGGCATAATGTGGGACTAATGCCCTTGAGATCATCCAGAGTATATCCAATAGCTGCTCGGTGCTTCTTCAGAGTTTTCAATAATCTTTCTTCTTCTTGCTCTGAAAGGTTAGCACTAATAATAACAGGATATATTTTCTTTTCATCAAGATAAGCATACTTAAGATTACCAGGTAATGGTTTGAGTTCAAACATGGGATCACCCTTGGGTGGAGGGGGATCCCCAAGAATTTCAACGGGAAGGTTATGTTTCAGCATAGGTTCCTGTTTAAGGAACACTTCATCTATTTCCCTTCTTTCCTTCATAAACATATCGTTTTCATGGTCTAGCAAATATTGTTCTAACGGATCAGTAGGAGGAACAACAATGGAAGCAAGACCAATAATCTCATCCTTACTAGGTGGTTCCCTATCATGAGGTTGTCTACGAAACTTAGCAAAATTAAACTCATGAGACATACCATCTATGCCAACGGTGACAATATCTTTTTCACAATCAATCTTAGCACAAGCTGTATTCAAGAAGGGTCTACAAAAAATAATGGGACAAAAATCATCTTGTGGGGAGCCAAGAACAAGAAAATCAGCAGGGTATTTAACCTTCCCACAAATGACTTCAACGTCTCTAACAATCCCAACTGGTTTAATGGTATCCCTATTAGCAAGCTTAATGGTAAAATCAATGTCTTCTAATTCAACGGGTGCGATGTCGTGCATAATTTCTTTATATAGATCATAGGGTATCGCACTAGCACTAGCACCCATATCACATAAGCCATGATAACAATGATCTCCTATTTTAACAGAAATAACAGGCATGCCTACGACATGTCTATGTATCTTAGTATCTAGTCTAGCAATAGTAGCAGATTCAGCATAGAAATAAATAACATGCCCATCTAAATCATCATCCAAGAGATATTTAACCATAGCAATACTAGGTTCAACATTAATTTGCTCAGGAGGTGTGTAAGTCCTAGTATTACTCTTACGAACAACAGTCGAAGCTTTAGCATGATCCTTTATCCTAACAGGAAAATGAGGTTTCTCAACATAAGTAGTAGGAACAATAGGATCACTATAGGTGATAGTCTTTTCTTCAACTATAATAGGTGCAACTACTTTCACTTCAATAGGAGGATTATATTTAAACCACTTCTCTTTAGGGAGATCAACGTGAGTAGAAAAAGATTCACAGAAAGAAGCTACTATCTCAGAGTCAAGTCCATACTTAGCGCTAAATCCACGAAAAGCATCGGTATCCATAAAAGATTTAACACAATCGAACTTAGGTGTCATAACTGACTCCTTACCATTGCCGGAACCCCAATCTTCAGAGTTGCGTTTAATTATTTCCAATAAGTCCCATTTGAAATCAATAGTATTCAGTATATAAGAACCAGCACCGGAAGTATCGAGCATGTTGCGATTATCAAGAGAAAGCCGAGCATAAAAGTTTTGAATAATCATTTCCCGGGAGAGCTCATGATTGGGGCATGAATATAACATTGAATTAAGACTCCCCAAGCTTGAGCGGTGCTTTCTCCTTCGCGAGGCCAGAAATTATATATGTAATTACGATCACGATGAACAAGATGCATAGGATAGAACTTCTGGTGAAATTCCAACTTCAATCGCTTATAATTCCAAGATCTCGTATCATCACATAGCCTATACCATGTCAATGCATCTCCCTTCAAAGATAAAGGAAAGACCTTCCTTTTGACAACATCATTGGGAATACCTGCAAGCTTAAATAATCCACAAACTTCGTCCACAAAGATAAGGTGTAAATCGGGATGCAATGTTCCATCTCCTGCAAATGGATTAGCTAGCAGTTTCTCTATCATGCCCGAAGGAATCTCAAAGTAAATATTTTCATCAAGTTCAGTAGGTTGAGGATCAACTCTTTGCTCTTCTGGTCGGGGTGAAGATACCCCGAACAAGCCCCTCAATGGATTAGTTTCCATAGTGACAAGTAACAGAAAATTTCAGCACACTATATAAATGTTTCCTTACCAAGTTCCACTCACCAAAAGCGCTACACTCCTCGGCAAAGGCGCCAGAAAAGAGTCTTGATGACCCACAAGTGTAGGGGATCTATCATAGTCCTTTCGATAAGTAAGAGTGTCGAACCCAACGAGGAGCAGAAGGAAATGATAAGCGGTTTTCAGTAAGGTTTTCTCTGCAAGCACTGAAATTCTAGGTGATAGATAATTTTGTGATAAGATAAATAGTAACGAGTAACAAGTAAATAAAGTGCAGCAAGGTGGCCCAATTCTTTATGTAGCAAAGGATAAGCCTGGAGAATTTCTAATAATGAGAAAGGAGCTCCCGAGGACGCATGGGAATTATCGTCAAGCTAGTTTTCATCACGTTCATATGATTTGCGTTCGGTACTTTGATAATTTGATATGTGGGTGGACCGGTGCTTGGGTACTGCCCTTACTTGGACAAGCATCCCACTTATGATTAACCCCTATTGCAAGCGTCCGCAACTACAAAAGAAGTATTAAGGTAAACCTAACCACAACATTAAACATATGGATCCAAATCAGCCCCTAACGAAGCTACGCATAAACTAGGGTTTAAGCTTCTATCACTCTAGCAACCTATCATCTACTTATTACTTCCCCATGGCTTCCTCTAGGCCCAAATAATGGTGAAGTGCCATGTAGTCGACGTTCACATAACACCACTAGAGGAAAAGACAACATACATCTCATCAAAATATCAAACGAATACCAAATTCACATGACTACTAATAGCAAGACTTCACCCATGTCCTCGGGAATTAACATAACTACTCACAAAGCATATTTATGTTCATAATCAGAGGAGTAATAATATGCATAAAGGATCTGAACATATGATCTTCCACCAAGTAAACCAATTAGCATCAACTACAAGGAGTAATCAACACTACTAGCAACCCACAGGTACCAATTTGTGGTTTTGATACAAGATTGGATACAAGAGATGAACTAGGGTTTTGAGAGGAGATGGTGCTGGTGAAGATGTTGATGGACATTGCCCCCCTCCTGATGAGAGGATCGTTGGTCATGACGTTGGTGATGATTTCCCCCTCCCAGAGGGAAGTGTCCCCGGCAGAACAGCTCCGTCGGAGCCCTAGATTGGTTCCGCCAAGGTTTCGCCTCGTGGCGGCGGAGTTTCGTCCCGTAAGCTTGCCCACAATTCTTTCCAGGGTAAAAGCTCTCATATAGCAGAAGATGGACACTGGAGGCCCACCAGGGGGCCAGGAGACAGGGGGCACGCCCAGTAGGAGGGGGGGCGCCCCCCACCCTCCTGGACAGGGTGTGGGCCCCCTGGTGTATTTCTTCCGCTCAATAATTCTTATTAATTCCAAAAATAAGTTTTGTGGAGTTTCAGGATTCTTGGATCAGTGCAGAATAGGTTCCGAATGTTTGCTCCTTTTCCAGCCAGAATTCCAGCTACCGGCATTCCCCCTCTTCATGGTAAACCTTGTAAAATAAGAGAGAATAGCCATAAGTATTGAGATATAATGTGTAATGACAACCCATAATGCAATAAATATTGATATAAAAGCATGATGCAAAATGGACGTACCACCGCCCCTCTCTCTTTGCACTAAGGCCCATGTGGCCCATTAGTTCCCCCAGGGGGTTCTGGTAACCCTTCGGCAATCCGGTTTTATCCAAAACTTCTCCGGAACACTTCTGGTGTCCGAATATAGTCGTCCAATATATCAATCTTTACGTCTCGACCATTTCGAGACTCCTCTCCATGTCCATGATCTCATCCAGGACTCCGAACAAACTCCGGTCATCAAAATACATAACTCATAATACAAATCGTCATCGAACGTTAAGCGTGCAGACCCTAAGGGTTCGAGAACTATGTAGACATGACCGAGACACATCTCTGGTCAATAACCAATAGCGAAACCTAGATGCTCATATTGGCTCCTACATATTCTATGAAGATCTTTATCGATCAAACCGCATAACAACATACGTTGTTCCCTGTGTCATCGGTATGTTACTTGCCCGAGATTCGATCGTCGGTAACATCATACCTAGTTCAATCTCGTTACCGGCAAGTCTCTTTACTCATTCCGTAATACTTCATCCTCCAACTAACTCATTAGTCACAATGCTTGCAAGGCTTATAGTGATGAGCATTACCGAGAGGGTCTTGTCCATTACATCATTCTCCTAATGATAGGATCCCGTTCATCAAATGACAACACATGTCTATGGTTAGGAAACATAACCATCTTTGATTAACGAGCTAGTCAAGTAGAGGCATACTAGGGACAATATGTTTTGTCTATGTATTCACATAAGTACTAAGTTTCCGGTTAATACAATTCTAGCATGAATAATAAACATTTATCATGAAATAAGGAAATAGATAATAACTTTATTATTGCCTCTAGGGCATATTTCCTTCAGTCTCTCACTTGCACTAGAGTCAATAATCTAGATTACATAGTAATGATTCTAACACCCATGCAACTTTGGTGCTGATCATGCTCATGGAAGAGGCTTAGTCAACGGGTCTGCAACATTCAGATCCGTATGTATCTTGCAAATCTCTATGTCCCCCTCCAACACTTGATGATAGATGGAGTTGAAGCGTCTCTTGTTGTGCTTGGTTCTCTTGTGAAGTCTGGATTCCTTTGCCAAGGCAATTGCACCAGCATTGTCACAAAAGATTTTCATTAGACCTGATGCACTAGGTATGACACCTAGATCGGATATGAACTCCTTCATCCAGACTCCTTCATTTGTTGCTTCTGAAGCAGCAATGTACTACGCTTCACACGTAGATCCTGCCACGACGCTCTGCTTGGAACTGCACCAACTGACAGCTCCTCCATTCAATAAAAATACGTATCCGGTTTGTGACTTAGAGTCATCCGGATCAACGTCAAAGCTTGCATCGACGTAACCGTTTACGATGAGCTCTTTTTCACCTCCATAAACGAGAAACATATCCTTAGTCCTTTTCAGGTATTTCAGGATGTTCTTGACCGATGTCGAGTGCTCCACTGCGGGATTACTTTGATACCTCCCTGCTATGCTTATAGCAAGGCACACATCAGGTCTGGTACACAGCATTGCAGATAGAACCTATGGCTGAAGCATAGGGAATGACTTTCATTTTCTCTCTATCTTCGGCAATGGTCGGACATTGAGTCTGACTCAATTTCACACCTTGTAACACAGGCAAGAACCATTTCTTTGATTAGTCCATTTTGAACTTCTTCAAAACTTTATCAAGGTATGTGCTTTGTGAAAGTCCAATTAAGCCTCTTGATCTATCTCTATAGATCTTGATGCCCAATATGTAAGCAGCTTCACCGAGGTCTTTCATGGAAAAACTCTTATTTAGGTATCCCTTTATGCTATCTAGAAATTATATATCATTTCCAATCAACAATATATCATCCACATATAATATCAGAAATGCTACAGAGCTCCCACTCACTTTCTTGTAAATACATGCTTCTCCAAAAGTCTGTATAAAACCATATGCTTTGATCACACTATCAAAGTGTTTATTCCAACTCCGAGAGGCTTGCACCAGTCCATAAATGGATTGCTGGAGCTTGTACACTTTGTTAGCATCCTTTGGATCGACAAAACCTTCTGGTTGCATCATATACAACTCTTATTCCCCAAATCCATTCAGGAATGCAATTTTGACATCCATCTGCCAAATTTCATAATCATAAAATGCGGCAATTGCTAACATGATTCGGACATACTTAAGCATCGCTACGGGTGAGAAAGTCTCATCATAGTCAACTCCTTGAACTTGTTGAAAACCGTTTGCAACAAGTCGAGCTTTGTAGACAGTAACATTACCATATGCGTCTTCTTCTTCTTAAAGATCCATTTATTTTCCATGGCTTGCCGATCATCGGGCAGGTCCACCAAAGTCCACACTTTGTTCTCATACATGGATCCCATCTCAGATTTCATGGCCTCAAGCCATTTCACGGAATCTGGCTCATCATCGCTTCCTCTTAGTTCGTAGGTTCACCATGGTCTAGTAACATGACTTCCAGAACAGGATTACCGTACCACTCTAGTGTGGATCTCAGAAGACCTATGAGGTTTGGTAGTAACTTGATCTGAAGTTTCATGATCATCATCATTAACTTCCTCACTAATTGGTGTAGGAATCACTGGAACTAATTTCTGTGATGAATTACTTTCCAATAAGGGAGAAGGTACAATTACCTCATCAAGTTCTACTTTCCTCCCACTCACTTCTTTCGAGAGAAACTCCTTCTCTAGAAAGGATCCATTCTTAGCAACAAAGATTTTGCCTTCGGATCTGTGATAGAAGGTGTACCCAATAGTTTCCTTTGGGTATCCTATGAAGACGCACTTCTCCGACATGGGTTCGAGCTTATCAGGTTGAAGCTTTCTCACATAAGCATCGCAACCCCAAACTTTAAGAAACGATAACTTTGGTTTCTTGCCAAACCACAGTTCATAAGGCGTCATCTCAACGGATTTTGATGGTGCCCTATTTAAAGTGAATGCAGTCGTCTCTAAAGCATAACCCCAAAACAATAGCGGTAAATCAGTAAGAGACATCATAGATCGCACAATATCCAATAAAGTACGGTTACGATGTTTGGACACACCATTTCGCTGTGGTGTTCCAGGTGGCGTTAGTTGTGAAACTATCCCATGTTGTTTCAAATGAAGACCAAACTCGTAACTCAAATATTCACCTCCACGATCAGAGTGTAGAAACTTTATTTTCTTGTTACGATGATTTTCCACTTCACTCTGAAATTCTTTGAACTTTTCAAATGTTTCAGATTTATGCTTCATTAAGTAGATATAACCATATCTACTCAAATCATTTGTGAAGGTAAGAAAATAACAATACCCGCCACAAGCCTCAACACTCATTGGACCGCATACATCTATATGTATTATTTCCAATAACTCAGTAGCTCGTTCCATTGTTTCGGAGAATGGAGTTTTAGTCATCTTGCCCATAAGGCATGGTTCGCAAGCACCAAGCGATTTATAATCAAGTGATTCCAAAAGTCCATCAGCATGGAGTTTCTTCATGCACTTTATACCGATATGACCCAAATGACAGTGCCACAAATAAGTTGCACTATCATTATCAACTTTGCATCTTTTGGCTTCAATATTATGAATATGTGTATCATCACTATCGAGATTCAACAAAAATAGACCACTCAGCAAGGGTGCATGACCATAAAAGATATTACTCATATAAATAGAGCAAACATTATTTTCTGATTTAAATGAATAACTATCTTGCATCAAACAAGATCCAGATACAATGTTCATGCTCAACGCTGGCACCAAATAACAATTATTCAGGTCTAAAACTAATCCCGAAGGTAGATGTAGAGGTAGCGTGCCGACAGCGATCACATCGACCTTGGAACCATTTCCCACACGCATCATCACCTCGTCCTTAGCCAATCTTCATTTAATCCGTAGCCCCTGTTTCGAGTTGCAAATATGAGCAACAGAACCAGTATCAAATACCCAAGCGCTACTACAAGCATTAGTAAGGTACACATCAATAACATGTATATCAAATATACCTTTCACTTTGCCATCCTTCTTATCCGCCAAATACTTGGGGCAGTTCCGCTTCCAGTGACCAGTCCCTTTGTAGTAGAAGCACTCAGTTTCAGGCTTAGGTCCAGACTTGGGTTTCTTCTCTTCAGCAACAACTTTCTTGCCGTTCTTCTTGAAGTTCCCCTTCTTCCCTTTACCCTTTTTCTTGAAACTAGTGGTCTTGTTGACCATCAACACTTGATGCTCCTTCTTGATTTCTACCTCCGTAGCCTTTAGCATCGCGAAGAGCTCGGGAATAATCTTGCTCATCCCTTGCATATTATAGTTCATCACGAAGCCTTTATAGCTTGGTAGCACTGATTGAAGAGCTCTGTCAATGACACTATCATTAGAAAGATTAACTCCCAGCTGAGTCAAGTGGTTATGGTATCCAGACATTTTGAGTATGTGTTCACTGACAGAACTATTCTCCTCCATTTTGCAGCTATAGAACTTGTTGGAGACTTCATATATCTCAACTCAGGCATTTGCTTGAAATATTAACTTCAACTCTTGGAACATCTCATATGCTCCATGACGTTCAAAACGTCTTTGAAGTCCCGATTCTAAGGCATAAAGCATGGCACACTAAACTATCGGGTAGTCATCAGTGTTGCTCTGCCAGATGTTCTTAACGTCATCAATAGCATCTGCAGTAGGCCTGGCACCCAGTGGTGCTTCCAGGACGTAATTCTTCTGTGCAGCAATGAGGATAATCCTCAAGTTACAGACCCAGTCCGTTTAGTTGCTGCCATCATCTTTCAACTTAGCTTTCTCTAGGAACGCATTAAAATTCAAAGGAACGGTAGCACGGGCCATTGATCTACAATAACATAGATATGCAAAATAACTATCAGGACTAAGTTCATGATAAACTAAAGTTCAATTAATCATATTACTTAAGAACTCCCACTTAGATAGACATCCCTCTAGTCATCTAAACGATCACGTGATCCAAATCAACTAAACCATGTGCGATCATCACGTGAGATGGAGTAGTTTTCAATGGTGAACATCACTATGTTGATCATATCTACTATATGATTCACGTTCGACCTTTCGGTCTTAGTGTTCCGAGGCCATATCTGCATATGCTAGGCTCTTCAAGTTTAACCCGAGTATTCTGCGTGTGCAAAACTGGCTTGCACCTGTTGTATGTGAACGTAGAGCTTATCACACCCGATCATCACGTGGTGTCTCGGCAAGACGAACTGTAGCAACGGTGCATACTCAGGGAGAACACTTGTACCTTGAAATTTAGTAAGGGATCATCTTATAATGCTACCGCTGTACTAAGCAAAATAAGATGCATAAAAGATAAACATCACATGCAATCAAAATATGTGACATGATATGACCATCATCATCTTGTGCTCATGATCTCCATCACCGAAGCATCATCATGATCTCCATTGTCACCGGCGCGACACGTTGATCTCCATCGTAGCATCGTTGTCGTCTCGCCAACTATTGTTACTACGACTATCACTACTGCTTAGTGATAAAGTAAAACAATTTACATGGCAATTGCATTGCATACAATAAAACGACAACCATATGGCTCCTGGCAGCTGCCGATAACTTTGTTACAAAACATGATCATCTCATACAACAATTTATATCACATCATGCCTTGACCATATCACATCACAGCAAGCCCTGCAAAAACAAGTTAGACGTCCTCTACTTTGTTGTTGCAAGTTTTACGTGGCTGCTACGGGCTTCTAGCAAGAACAATTCTTACCTACGCATTAAAACCACAACAATTTTTCGTCAAGTGTGCTGTTTTAACCTTCAACAAGGATCGGCCGTAGTCAAACTCCATTCAACTAAAGTTGGAGAAACAGACACCCACCAACCACCTTTGTGCAAAAGCACGTCGGTAGAAACAGTCTCATGAACGCGGTTATGTAATGTCGATCTAGGCCGCTTCATCCAACAATGCCACCGAATAAAAGTAAGACGTTGGTGGTAAGCAGTATGACTATTATCGCCCACAACTCTTTGTGTTCTACTCGTGCATATAACATCTACGCATAGACCTGGCTCGGATGACACTGTTGAAGAACCCAGTAATTTCAAAAAATTTCCTACGGTCACACAAGATCTATCTATGTGATGCATAGCAATGAGAGGGAAGAGTGTGTCCACGCACCCTCGTAGACCGAAAGAGGAAGCGTTTAGTTAACGCATTGATGTAGTCAAACGTCTTTGCGATCCAACCGATCCAAGTACCGAACGTACGACACCTCCACGTTCAGCAAACATTCAGCTCGATGACATCCCTCGTACTCTTGATCCAGTTGAGGCCGAGGGAGAGTTTCGTCAGCACGACGGCATGGCGACGGTGATGATTAAGTTACCGACGCAGGGCTTCGCCTAAGCACTACGACGATATAACCGAGGTGTGTAACTATGAGGGGGGCACCACACATGGCTAAAAGATCAACTTGTGTGTTCTAGAGTGCCCCTACCCCCGTATATAAAGGAGCAAGGGGGAGGCCGGCCGGCCCTCCTAGGGCGCGCCCCATAAGGGGAGTTCTACTAGGACTACTAGTCCTAGTAGGATTCCACCAAGAGGGAGAGAGGGAGAAGGAAGGAAAGGGAAAGGGAGAAGGAAAGGGGGGCGCCGCCCCCCTTCCGTAGTCCAATTTGGACCTAAGGGGGAGGGGGCGCGCGGCCTGCCCTGGCCGCCCCTCTCTCTCCACTAAGGCCCATGTGGCCCATTAGTTCCCTCGGGGGTTCCGGTAACCCTCCTACACTCCGGTTTTATCCGAAACTTCTCCGGAACACTTCCGGTGTCCGAATATAGTCGTCCAATATATCTATATTTACGTCTCAACCATTTCGAGACTCCTCGTCATGTCCATGATCTCATCCGGGACTCCGAACAAACTTTCGTCATCAAAACACATAACTGATAATACAATTTGTCATCGAACGTTAAGCGTGTGGACCCTACGGGTTCGAGAACTACGTAGACATGACCGAGACACATCTCCGGTCAATAACCAATAGCGGAACCTATATGCTCATATTGGCTCCTACATATTCTACGAAGATCTTTATCGGTCAAACCGCATAACAACATACGTTGTTCCCTTTGTCATCGGTATGTTACTTGCCCGAGATTCGATCATCGGTATCATCATACCTAGTTCAATCTCGTTACCGGCAAGTATCTTTACTCGTTCCGTAATACTTCATCCTGCAACTAACTCATTAGTCACAATGCTCGCAAGGCTTATAGTGATGAGCATTACCGAGAGGGCCCAGAGATACCTCTTCAAAACATGGAGTGACAAATCCTAATCTCGATCTATGCCAACCCAACAAACACCTTCGGAGACACCTGTAGAGCATCTTTATAATCACCCATTTATGTTGTGACGTTTAATAGCACACAAAGTGTTCCTCCGGTATTCGGGAGTTGCATAATCTCATAGTCTGAGGAACTTGTATAAGTCATGGAGAAAGCAATAGCAATGAAACTGTAACGATCATAATGCTAAGCTAACGGATGGGTCTTGTCCATCACATCATTCTCCTAATGATGTGATCTTGTTCATCAAATGACAACACATGTCTATGGTTAGGAAACATAACCATCTTTGATTAACGAGCTAGTCAAGTAGAGGCATACTAGGGACAATATGTTTTGTCTATGTATTCACACATGTACTAAGTTTCCGGTTAATACAATTCTAGCATGAATAATAAACATTTATCATGAAATAAGGAAATAAATGATAACTTCATTATTGCCTCTAGGGCATATTTCCTTCAATCGCCTGGTTCCTAGCCTCCCGAGCCGTTAGGACGGCCCGCATGTGGTGCTGAAATGCAATAGCCGCGCTCGGTAACGTAGCTGTGAGGGGGGCCCTCGCATCGGCCAACATGGGACGGCCGAAAGAGTTGCCAAGACGCGGCCCTGTTGAGCCCTGGGATGTCGATGCAGATGCGGAAATCCTCACCCTCTCCAGGGCAAGGAGCCGCGCCCGACGGTGGGCGGCGATCACCCTGCAGAGCCCTTGCCTCCTAAATCTCCATGACCGCATGGCTGATGAACTCCTGAGCACCTGGCACATCACACCTTGTACTTTCTCCTGGGAAACGTGCGCTAAAGCATGCCTCCACATGGTGCCCGAGCGCCTCCCTCATGATGTTGGATAAGTCTGAGGCCCTCTAGAGGAGAGCCCCCGAGCCCAGCCGGAGAGGGGCACCGGGCGTGCCTTCCTATGCGATAGGTGAAGGTGCCCCATCCACTGACGCGAGGCTCAACACGGCGCTGTCGGGTGATGCCTGCTCATGAGATCCCTGGCCCAGTAGCGACTTCTTTGTCTTTGGGGCGACCTCAGGAGGGAGGGCATCACCCTCGTCTTTAGGGTTCTCGACCGCCGCAGCTTGGTAGGTGATGGCCCACAAGTGTAGGGGATCTATCATAGTCCTTTCGATAAGTAAGAGTGTCGAACCCAACGAGGAGCAGAAGGAAATGATAAGCGGTTTTCAGTAAGGTTTTCTCTGCAAGCACTGAAATTGTAGGAAATAGATAGTTTTGTGATGAGATAAATTGTAACGAGTAACAAGTAAATAAAGTAAATAAAGTGCAGCAAGGTGGCCCAATCCTTTTTGTAGCAAAGGATAAGCCTGGACAATTTCTTATAATGAGAAAATAGCTCCCGAGGACACATGGGAATTATCGTCAAGCTAGTTTTTATCACGCTCATATGATTCGTGTTCGGTACTTTGACAATTTGATATGTGGGTGGACCGGTTCTTGGGTACTGCCCTTACTTGGACAAGCATGGCACTTATGATTAACCCCTATTGCAAGCATCCGCAACTACAAAATAAGTATTAAGGTAAACCTAACCACATCATTAGACATATGGATCCAAATCAGCCCCTTACGAAGCAACACATAAACTAGGGTTTAAGCTTCTGTCACTCTAGCAACCCATCATCTACTTATTACTTCCCCATGCCTTCCTCTAGGCCCAAATAATGGTGAAGTGTCATGTAGTCGATGTTCACATAACACCACTAGAGGAAAGACAACATACATCTCATCAAAATATCAAACGAATACCAAATTCACATGACTGCTAATAGCAATACTTCACCCATGTCCTCAGGAACAAACGTAACTACTCACAAAGCATATTCGTGTTCATAATCAGAGGAGTAATAATATGAATTAAGGATCTGAACATATGATCTTCCACCAAGTAAACCAATTAGCATCAACTACAAGGAGTAATCAACACTACTAGCAACCCACAGTTACCAATTTGTGGTTTTGATACAAGATTGGATACAAGAGATGAACTAGGGTTTTGAGAGGAGATGGTGCTGGTGAAGATGTCGATGGAGATTGACCCCCTGCAGATGAGAGGATCATTGGTGATGACGATGGTGATGATTTCCCCCTCCCGGAGGGAAGTGATCCCGGCAGAACAGCTCCGCCGGAGCCCTAGATTGGTTCTGCCAAGGTTCCGCCTCGTGGAGGCGGAGTTTCATCCCGTAAGCTTGCCCATGATTTTTTCCAGGGTAAAAGCCTTCATGTAGCAGAAGATGGACACCAGAGGGCCACCAGGGGGCCCAGGAGACAGGGGGCGCGCCCAGTAGGGGTGGGCGCGCCCCCACCCTCCTGGCTAGAGTGTGGGCCCCCTGAGGTGTTTCTTCTGCTCAATAATTCTTATTAATTCCAAAAATAAGTTTCGTGGAGTTTCAGGATTTTTGGAGCAGTGCAGAATAGGTTTCCAATGTTTGCTCCTTTTCCAGCTAGAATTCCAGCTGCCAGCATTCCCCCTCTTCATGGTAAACCTTGTAAAATAAGAGAAAATAGCCATAAGTATTGAGATATAGTGTGTAATAACAGCCTATAATGCAATAAATATTGATATAAAAGCATGATGCAAAATGGACGTATCAACTCCCCCAAGCTTAGACCTCACTTGTCCTCAAGCGGAAGCCGAAATCGAAAAATATGTTCACATGTTTAGAGATAGAGGTGTCGATAAAAATAAAATACGGACATGAGGGCATCATGATCATTATTATAACAACAACATAAATAGATTTTATCATATGATTTCTTATGCTCAAATAACGATCAATTCACAATGTCAAGCATGGTTCAAAAACTTCATTGGAAGCTAACAAACTATAATCTCAGTCACTGAAGCAATTGCAATTTATCATAACATCAGAAAGAGTCTAGAATAGAGCTTTTTAGCAAGTCCACATACTCAACTATCATGTAGTCTTCTACAATTACTAACACTCACACAGTACTAGTGGTTATGGAGTTTCAGCCGGACACTGAGAAAGATAGGGGCTTATTGTGTTGCCTCCCAACGTATTCACCTTTAGGTGATGTCAACAATAATAGCCCATGATAACTTACATCCAATTGGATATATATATCATGATCTTTCAAACACGAGGAGCTTGCCAAAGGATAAAATGAAAAAGGGAAAGGTGAAGATCACCTTGACTCAAGCATAAAGTAAAAACATAAAGTAAAATATAGGCCCTTTGTAGAGGGAAGCAGAGGTTGTCATGTGAGTTTAGGGTTGGATGCATAAAATCTTAATGCAAAAGAACATCACTTTATATTGCCACTTGTATGTGGACCTTTATTATGCAGTTCGTCGCTTTTATTGCCACCACAACAAGATCGTATAAAGCTTATTTTCTCTGCACTAATAAGTCATACATATTTAGATATCAATTTTTATTGCCTGCAACATGACAACTTACTTGAAGGATCTTACTCAATCCATAGGTAGGTATGGTGGACTCTCATGGCAACACTGGGTTTAAGGATATTTGGAAGCACAAGTAGTATCTCTACTTGGTGCAAGGAATTTGTCTAGCATGAGGGGGAAAGGCAAGCTCAACATGTTTGGAAGGTCAATGAAAATATACTTTAACTAAGATGTGAGAAAACATAGACCATTACGTTGTCTTCCTTGTCCAACATAAACTCTTTTAGCATGTCATACGTAATGAGTGCTTCACAATCATAAAAGATGTCCAAGATAATATATTTGTATGTGAAACTTCTCTTTCCTTATTACTTCCTATTAATTGCAACGATGACCAAAACTACGTTTGTCAACTCTCAATAACTTTTATGCCTCATACTTTCTATGTGTGAAGTCATCACTTACCATAAGATCAATATGAACTCTTTTATTCTCTACTTTCTCAAGATCATAGCAAGATAGCAAAGCCCTTGACTCAACACTAATCTTTATTATAGATAGCTCACAGACTCGATTACATAAAGAGATCACAAAGCAGAACTCAAAACTACTTGATACTAAAACTTCTATCTAATTGATCAAGATACTACTGAAAGGATCGAACTAAATAAAATGGTAAAGATAGGAGTGTGATGGTGATACGATACCGGGGCACCTCCCCCAAGCTTGGCAGTTGCCAAGGGGAGTGCCCATACCCATGTGATTATGTCCTCGGAGGTGATGGAGGTGGTGATGATGATGGTGGATAATCGCACATCGAGCACAAAAGCTCCTCCAACTTGCGGATAATGCCTTGAGTCCGACGATATGATCCTTCAGCAAAATATTCTCCTGTGTGATATACTTATTCTGTAAGCGAGCTAACTCAATCATCTTGAAAGCTTCAATCTCAGTTGGAGTAAAGAGGTTAGGTAAGGGTTGAGGGAGGTCTTCTTCTTTTACTGCCGGATCTTGAACCTCCATGGCCTTCTTGATCCCTTCATCCTTGTTGATCTCTTCCGGTTCTTCTCTTTTCAGCTCTATCTTCAATAGCCAAGCATCCTTGTCTTCATTGTTGAAGGAGGGCGACGTCATGGTGCTCTAGATCTGCAACAGAAACAACTCAAAACGAAAACAGAGGATATTTGCATGATACGGTGGTCAAAACCTTTGGGAGTTTATATAATGAATTTTTACCGACCAAAATACGTAACATGCAAGAAAACGGAGTCCAGGAGGCACACGAGGTGTCCACGAGACAGGGGGCATGCCCAGTAAGGGTGGGCACGCTTTACACCCTCGTGGAGGCCTCGTGTCCTTCCCGGACTACTTCTTTCTTCCTAAAATTCTTAAATATTCCAAAACTGATAAAAATTGCCATTAAAATTGTTTTGGAGTCGGTTTACTTACTGTACCACACACCTATTCCTTTTCAGAGTTTGGAACGTTCTGGAAAGTGTCCCTTATGTATTCCTCCGGGGTTACGGTTTCAATAATATTAGTTTCAACATTGATAGGATTACCTGAGATATAATGTTTAATTCTTTGTCCGTTCACCACCCTCGGACTTGTGCCTTCGAAGTTGTTGATTTTTATGGCACCAGAACGATAGACCTCCTCGATAACATAAGGACATTCCCATTTAGAGAGAAGTTTTACTGCAAAAAATCTTAAACGAGAGTTGAATAATAACACATAATCACCTACATTAAAATCACGCTTTTGTATCCTTTGTCATGCCAGCATTTGACTTTTTCTTTGAATAGCCTGGCATTCTCATAGGCTTGGGTTCTCCATTCATCAAGTGAGCTAATGTCAAACAACCTCTTCTCACCGGCAAGTTTGAAGTCATAATTGAGCTCTTTGATAGCCCAATATGCTTTGTGTTCAATTTCTAGAGGTAAATGACAAGCCTTTCCATAAACCATCTTATATGGAGACATACCCATAGGATTTTTGTATGCAGTTCTATAGGCCCATAATGCATCATCATGTTTTTTGGACCAATTCTTTCTAGATCTATTGACAGTCTTTTGCAAAATTAATTTGAGCTCTCTGTTGCTCAACTCTAGTTGACCACTAGACTGCGGATGATAAGGAGATGCGATTCTATGATTAACATCGTACTTAGCAAGCATCTTACGGAAAGCACCATAAATAAAATGTGAACCACCATGAGTCATAAGATATCTAGGGACTCCAAACCTCGGAAAAATAACTTCTTTAAGCATTTTAATAGAAGTGTTATGATCAGCACTACTAGTTGGAATAGCTTCTACCCACTTAGTAACGTAATCAACAACAACTAAAATATGTGTGTAACCATTAGAGGCAGGAAAAGGTCCCATATAATCAAAGCCTCAAACATCAAATGGTTCAATAACAAGAGAATAATTCATAGGCATTTCTTGACGTCTACTAATATTACCAATTCTTTGACATTCATCACAAGATAAGACAAACTTACGAGCATCTTTGAAGAGACTAGGCCAATAAAAACCAGATTGCAGTACCTTATGTGCAGTTCTATCTCCAATGTGGTGTCCTCCATAGGATTCAGAGTGACACTTGCATAGGATCTGTTCCTGTTCATGCTCAGGTACACAACGTCTAATAACACCATCTACTCCTTCTTTATAAAGGTGTGGGTCATCCCAGAAGTAATGTCTTAAATCATAAAAGAACTTTTTCTTTTGCTGGTATGTGAAACTAGGTGGTATAAATTTAGCAACAATGTAATTAGCATAATCAGCATACCAAGGAGTAGTACGAGAAGCATTAACAACCACTAATTGTTCATCAGGAAAGCTATCATCAATAGGCAGTGGGTCATCAAGAACATTCTCTAACCTAGACAAGTTGTCTACAACGAGGTTCTCGCTCCCTTTCTATCAATAATATGTAAATCAAATTTTTGGAGCAGGAGAGCCCATCTAATGAGTCTAGGCTTAGCATCTTTCTTTTCCATAAGATATTTAATAGCAGCATGATCAGTGTGAATAGTAACTTTGGAATCAACAATATAAGGTCTAAACTTATCACATGCAAACACAACTGCTAAGAATTCTTTTTCAGTAGTAGCATAATTTCTTTGGGCAGTATCAAGAGTCTTACTAGCATACTGGATAACATTCAATTTCTTATCGACTCTTTGCCCTAGAACAGCACCTACAACATAATCACTAGCATCACACATAATTTCAAAAGGTAAATGCCAATCAGGTGGCTGAACAATAGGTGCAGTGATCAAAGCTTTCTTAAGTATTTCAGATGCTTCTACACAATCATCATCAAAGACAAAAGGAATATCTTTTTTCAATAAATTAGTGAGAGGCCTAGAGATTTTAGAAAAGTCCTTAATGAACCTCCTATAAAAACCGGCATGACCAAGGAAACTTCTTATAAATTTTATGTCCTTGGGACATGGCATCTTTTCAATAGGGTCAACTTTAGCTTTATCAACTTCAATACCCCTCTCAGAAATCTTATGCCCCAAAAATATGCCTTCATTAACCATAAAGTGGCACTTTTCCCAATTCAAGATGAGACTAGTGTCTTCGCATCTCTGCAAAACTCGATCAAGGTTGCTCAAGCAATCATCAAAAGAGGATCCATAAACGGAGAAGTCATCCATGAATACCTCACAAATCTTTTCACAAAAGTCAGAGAATATAGCCATCATACATCTTTGAAAGGTAGCAGGTGCAATACATAAACCAAAAGGCATACTCTATAAGCAAAAGTACCAAAAGGGCAAGTAAAAGTAGTTTTTGATTGATCCCCTGCTGACACAAGTATTTGAGAGAAACCATAATAACCATCTAGAAAGTAGAAATGTGTGTGTTTGGATAGTCTTTCTAGCATTTGATCAATAAAAGGTAAGGGGTAATGATCTTTCTTAGTAGCTTTATTTAATTTACGGAAATCAATTACCATTCTATAACCTGTAATAATTCTTTGCGGGATCAATTCATCTTTATCATTAGGAACGACAGTAATACCTCCCTTTTTAGGAACACAATTGGCAGGGCTTACCCAATCACTATCAGCAACGGGATAAATTATACCTTCCTCAAGGAGCTTTAGTATCTCCTTTCTTACCACTTCTTTCATCTTGGGATTCAATCGTCATTGAGGATCTCTAACTGGTTTGGCACCGTCCTCCAAATTAATTTTGTGTTGGCATAACATGGGACTAATGCCCTTGAGATCATCCAGAGTATATCCAATAGGAGCACGGTGCTTCTTCAGAGTTTTCAATAATCTTTCTTCTTCTTGCTCTGAAAGGTTAGCACTAATAATAACAGGATATATTTTCTTTTCATCAAGATAAGCATACTTAAGATTATCAGGTAATGGTTTGAGTTCAAACATGGGATCACCCTTGGGTGGAGGGGGATCCCCAAGAATTTCAACGGGAAGGTTGTGTTTTAGCATGGGTTCCTGTTTAAGGAACACTTCATCTATTTCCCTTCTTTCCTTCATAAACATATCGTTTTCATGGTCTCGCAAATATTGTTCTAACGGATCAGTAGGAGGCACGACAATAGAAGCAAGACCAATAATCTCATCCTTACTAGGTGATTCTCTATCACGAGGTTGTCTACAAAACTTAGCAAAATTAAACTCATGAGACATACCCTCTAAGCCAATTGTGACAGTATCCTTTTCACAATCAATCTAAGCATTAACAGTATTCAAGAAGGGTCTGCCAAAGATAATGGGACAAAAGTCATCTTGTGGGGAACCAAGAACAAGAAAATCAGCAGGATATTTAACCATCCCACACAAGACTTCAACATCTCTAACTATCCCAACCGGTTTAATGGTATCCCTATTGGCAAGCTTAATAGTAACATCAATATCTTCTATTTCAGCGGGTGCAATATCATGCATAATTTCTTTATGTAAGTCATATGGTATTGCACTAGCACTAGCACCCATGTCACATAAACCATGATAACAATGATCTCCTATTTTAACGGAAATAATAGGCATGCCTACCATAGGTCTATGTATCTTAGCATCAGGTCTAACATAGCAGTCTCACCACAGAAATAAATAACATGCCCATCTAAATCATCATCCAAGAGATCTTTAACCATAGCAATACTAGGTTCAACTTTGATTTGCTCTGGAGGTGTATAAGTCCTAGTATTACTCTTACGAATAACATTCAAAGGTTTAGCATGATCCTTTATCCTAACAGGAAAAGGGGGTTTCTCAACATAAGTAGTAGGAACAATAGGATCACTATAGGTGACAGTCTTTTCTTCAACTGTAATAGGTGCGACTACTTTTACTTCAATGGGAGGATTATATTTAAACCACTTCTCCTTAGGGAGATCAACGTGAGTAGCAAAAGATTCACAGAAAGAATCTACTATCTCAGAGTCAAGTCCATATTTAGCGCTAAATCCATGAAAAGCATCAGTATCCATAAAAGATTTAACACAATCAAACTTAGGTGTCATACCTGACTCCTTACCATCGTCGAAACCCCAATCTTTAGAGTTGCGTTTAATTCTTTCCAATAAGTCCCATTTGAATTCAATAGTCTTCATCATATAAGAACCAGCATAGGAAGTATCGAGCATGTTGCGATCATTGAGAGAAAGACGAGCATACTTTTTTTGAATAATCATTTCTCTGGAGAGCTCATGATTGGGGCATGAATATAACATTGACTTAAGCCTCCCCCAAGCTTGAGCGATGCTTTCTCCTTCGTGAGGCCAGAAATTATATATGTAATTATGATCATGATGAACAAGATGCATAGGATAGAACTTCTAGTGAAATTCCAACTTCAATCGTTTATAATTCCAAGATCCCGTATCATCACATAGCCTATACCATGTCAATGCATCTCCCTTCAAAATAAAGGGAAGACCTTCCTTTTGACAACATCATCAGGAATACCTGCAAGCTTAAATAATCCACAAATGTCATCCACAAAGATAAGGTGTAAATCGGGATGCAATGTTCCATCTCCTGCAAATGTATTAGCTAGCAGTTTCTCTATCATACCCAAAGGAATCTCAAAGTAAATATTTTCAAAAATTTCAGTAGGTTGAGGAGCAACTCTTTGCTCTTCTGGTCGGGGTGAAGATACCCCGAACAAGCCCCTCAAAGGATTAGTTTCCATAGTGACAAGTAACGGAAAATTTCAGCACACTATATAAATGTTTCCTTACCAAGTTCCACTCATGAAAAGCGCTACACTCCCCGGCAACAGCGCCAGAAAAGAGTCTTGATGACCCACAAGTGTAGGGGATCTATCATAGTCCTTTCGATAAGTAAGAGTGTCGAACCCAACGAGGAGCAGAAGGAAATGATAAGCGGTTTTCAGTAAGGTTTTCTCTGCAAGCACTGAAATTGCAGGTAATAGATAGTTTTGTGATAAGATAAATTGTAACGAGTAACAAGTAAATAAAGTAAATAAAGTGCATCAAGGTGGCCCAATCCTTTTTGTAGCAAAGGATAATCCTGGACAATTTCTTATAATGAGAAAAGAGCTCCCGAGGACTCATGGGAATTATCGTCAAGCTAGTTTTCATCACGCTCATATGATTCGCGTTCGGTACTTTGATAATTTGATATGTGGGTGGACCGGTGCTTGGGTACTGCCCTTACTTGGACAAGCATCCCACTTATGATTAACCCCTATTGCAAGCATCCGCAACTACAAAAGAAGTATTAAGGTAAACCTAACCACAACATTAGACATATGGATCCAAATCAGCCCCTTACGAAGCAACGCATAAACTAGGGTTTAAGCTTCTGTCACTCTAGCAACCCATAATCTACTTATTACTTCCCATTGCCTTACTCTAGGCCCAAATAATGGTGAAGTGTCATGTAGTCGACATTCACATAACACCACTAGAGGAAAGACAACATACATCTCATCAAAATATCGAACGAATACCAAATTCACATGACTACTAATAGCAAGACTTCACCCATGTCCTTAGGAACAAAGGTAACTACTCACAAAGCATATTCGTGTTCATAATCAGAGGAGTAATAATATGCATTAAGGATATGAACATATGATCTTCCACCAAGTAAACCAATTAGCATCAACTACAAGGAGTAATCAACACTACTAGCAACCCACATGTACCAATTTGTGGTTTTGATACAAGATTGGATACAAGAGATGAACTAGGGTTTTGAGAGGAGATGGTGCTGGTGAAGATGTTGATGGAGATTGACCCCCTCCCGATGAGAGGATCGTTGGTGATGATGATGGTGATGATTTCCCCCTCCCGGAGGGAAGTGTCCCCGGCAGAGCAGCTTCGCTGGAGCCCTAGATTGGTTCTGCCAAGGTTCCGCCTCGTGGCGGCGGAGTTTCATCCCGTAAGCTTGCCCATGATTTTTTCTAGGGTAAAAGCCTTCATATAGCAGAAGATGGACACCGGAGGGCCACCAGGGGGCCCAGGAGACAGGGGGCGCGCCCAGTAGGGGTGGGCACGCCCCCACCCTCCTGGCCAGGGTGTGGGCCCCCTGAGGTGTTTCTTTCGCTCAATAATTTATATTAATTCCAAAAATAAGTTTTGTGGAGTTTCAGGATTTTTGGAGCAGTGCATAATAGGTTTCCAATGTTTGCTCCTTTTCCAGCCAGAATTCCAGCTGCCGACATTCCCCCTCTTCATGGTAATCCTTGTAAATTTAGAGAAAATAGCCATAAGTATTGAGATATAATGTGTAATAACATCCCATAATGCAATAAATATTGATATAAAAGCATGATGCAAAATGGACGTATTAGTAGGCGCGCTGGAGAGAGCACACCACGTCCTTTTCCTCGCAGGCGACCGTGATGATGTCGCTGCTCCCTGGCATCTTGAGGACGTTGTAGCCATGGTGCGTGGCTGCCATGAACTTGGCAAGTGTTGGGTACCCGAGGATGGCGTTGTAGGGTAGGAGGATGTTAGTGATGTCGAAGTCGATGAGCTCGGTGTGGTAGTTATCGCGCTTGCCGAAGGTGAGAGGGAGGCGGACTTGCCCTATCGGATGCGTGGAATCGTCGGTCAATCTTGAGAAGGGCTTGGTAGGCTGAAGCTGGTGGTATGGCACTTGGAGCCTGTTGAATGTCTGGATAGAGAGAACATTGAGCCCTGCTCCACCATCGATGAGCGTCTTGGTGACAAGCACGTTGCTGATGATAGGCGAGCAGAGCATTGGGAGCACACCTGCTGTGTCCACACACTTGAGCTGGTCAGAGGAGTTGAAGGTGATGGCTTACTTGGACCACCTGAGCAGGCGTGTCACCTCAAGCTTGGGGACTGCCGCATTCACCTCGCGCATGAACTGCTTGAAGACGCGGTGAGAGGCTGGGGCCTGGGTGCCGCCCAAGATGCAGGCAATGGCACGAGGCTCCTGGAAGCCCACAACCCCCTCGTCCTAGTGGTGATCTTCGTTCCTTCTCGATGGTGGAGGCGGCGAAGGAAGACCAGCATTGCCCTGAGGCCAATCCTCACGAGGCTGGTCCCTCCAGGCGCCCTCGCGAGGCTGGCCCTGCCAGCGGTCCTCCCGAGGTTGGTCGCACCACTCCTGGCGATGGTCGCGACCGTCCTAGTGTCCTCCACCTCGGCCACCTCCACAAACATAGCCATGATTGTTGCGCTCGAGGCGTCGACCGAGGCGCCTGTCGCGGAGGGCTCTGAGCTCTTGGCAGTCATTGGTGTTGTGGCTGTGCATGTTGTGGAAGACGCAGAATGGTCGGCTGCCCTTGGATGACTCAGGGTGATCGCAGATGCGCTTCATCTCCGACTCTGCTGCAAGCACAGCTGGCCCCTTGCGCTTCACGTCCTTGACCTTGGCCTTCTTGTCTTCTGGGTCAGCATCAGGGAGCTCGAGGAGGGAGAGGCGTCCCTCCTCAGCCCTCGCGCATTTGTTCACCATGTTGAACATCTCCACGGTTGTGTAGAGGTCTTCATGTATGGCGAGCTCCTCCTTCATCTTGATGTCACAGACGCCATCAGTACACGCTGAGATGATGGCCTCATCCGACATCTTGGGGATCTTGAGGAGAACGTTGTTGAAGAGCTGGATGTACTTCTGTAGGGTCTCTCCTGGCTGCTGCTTGATGTGTCGTAGGTTGCCGTGGCCGGCGGGCGGTCGCGAGTGCCCTGGAAGTTGGCGATGAAGCGATCGCGCATCTCATCCCAGGAGGAGACAGACCCCACGGGGAGTTCAGGAGCCAAGAGTGTGCGCCATCCTTGAGGGCCATGGGGAACCAGTTCTCCATGATCTTCTCATCGCCGCTGGCCACCTTGATGCTCAGTTCGTAGAGCTGCAAGAACTCGACGGGGTCAGCAGTGCCGTTGTAGTGTGGGGGAAGGTCAGGCTTGAACATGCCCGGCCAAACGACGTTGCGTAGCTCCGGGGTGAACGCGTGGCACCCTGCTGTGGTCATGGGAGCCCGTCGGGGTGGTGAAGCCTAGTCTTGGTGCTCACGCGCCGCCACCACCACAGGCGGCGCACGGTCTTGACGTGGAGGTGCTGGAAGCACACGTGCACCTTCTTGGGGTCGCTGCACCACCTAACAGCTCGCTTCTTCTCGCGCAGGCGCCTGATGCTATGGGTCGCACACGGTGCTGCCTGCCTTGGCTCAACGATGACGCCCTTGACTGGAGGTGGTGGAGGTGCCCCATGAGCCACGCAATCCACAGTAGGCAGCTGTTGAGGCAGTGAGCGGGCCGGCACAGTAGAGTCCCTGGCGGCGCTGACGAGCTCGTTGATGCGCTCGAGCCACTCCTCGTAGAAGTCGTTGATGGGGCGGTAGCGCAGGAGCTCCAGCACCATGAGTAGGGCAGCCTATGTGTTCGCCGGACTGCGACGCGCGTGGGAGGACGAAGCGGCCGGAGTCACCGACGGAGTGGCGGTGCACCCGTCGCGGCGCACAGAGGAGTGCTGCAACGAAGCTTGTTGCTCGTGGCCAGCAGGGCTCGTGGCAGCATTGGCCGCTGGAGACGGACGACGACGAGGATAGCCATCACCCGCCGGTGCCGTCTGAGCGACGCGGGCGGCAACCGCGGCCCGGCTCTCAGTGCGAGCCTGACACGTGTCAGCCATGGAAGCGTCAGAGTGGCGGTGGATCGATCGACGGAAGAGAAGATCCGACCCATCCCTACCTGGTATGCCAAATGTCGGATTTTGGGTTCCGCAAACCCTTGAGAGGTTCGAACTCTGGGGTGCGTGCGGACATCTCAACCTACCCAGCCTACCTACTCGCGATCCTCACAACCTAACGCGTCGAGCTCAAAGGGACAGAGAGACACAATAGTTTATCCTGGTTCGGGCCACCTAGAGGTGTAATACCCTCCTCCAGCTTTGTGGTGGATTGCCTCGAGGGGCTGAGGATGAACTAGTACAGTGGATGAACAACCTCCGGAGGTGAGGTGTTCTTGAGCTCAAGTGGGGTGGTGAGGTGGTGAGGGAGGAATGGATTTGATCCATTCGGATTGATCTGTTCTTCCTCCCCTTTCTATGGTCGTGGCTAGTCCTATTTATAGTGGCCTTGGTCCTCTTCCCAAATATTGGCGGGAAGGGATCCCACAACGGACAAATTTGAAAGGGGACAAGAAGTACATCCTATCCTGACTAAAGTGGTCTTAGCATGCAAAATCCTCTGGTCGTGATGCTGCGGTGGGCTCGGCGATGACTTCCGTCCTACCATTTTGGCGGTTTTGGTCTTGTTGCACCACAATGGAAACCTTTAACTGATTCCTCGTGACTCCGTGGCTGCTGCTTGCCTCCTTTGAACAAAAGAGGAAACTGGAACTCTGCGCCCACTGGCGCCCGTCTGGCGCCCGCCTGGCCTTGATCGTCATGGTTCACATCAGCTGAGCCTCATGAGGTGCACCTTGCATAGAAATTTCCGCTCCTCAGGAGCCAGCCTGGGGAAGCTGATCCCCTTGGAGGTATTGGCGTCGCCCGCCTCGTGAGGCTTGGCCCCTCGTGAGGGTCTTGAGTTGTTGATGCTGAAGCTGGGCTGTACCAGGCAGTTGGTGGAGCCATGCAGTGGGCCCCAGGCAGGCAAGTCTGGGTACCCCCGTATCCAGAACACCGACAGATACGTCTCCATCGTATCTATAATTTTTGATTGTTTTATGCCAATATTATTCAACTTTTACATACTTTCGGCAACTTTTTATATGATTTATTTGGACTAACTTATCCAGTGCCTAGTGCCAGTTCCTGTTTGTTGCATGTTTTTGTATCACAAAAAATCCATATCAAATGAAGTCCAAATGTGATGAAACTCTACGGAGAATTATTTTGGAATATTTGTGAATTTTAGGAGTTGGAATCACCGCAAACAGAGGCCCACACAACCCACAAGATACCAGGGCGCGCCCCAGGCCCTTGGCGCGTGGTGGTGGGTTATGCCCTCCTCGAACGTTGGTTGGATCTCTACTTTGGGCGCAAGGAAGCATATATCCGAAAAAATCGTGTAAAAAGATCAGCGCACTCAGAGTTACCGATCTCCGGGAATATAAGAAACGGTTTTCGGCCAGATCTGGGGAGCGTGAAACAAAAGAGAACAGAGAGGGAGACCAAATCTAGGAGGGGCTCCTGCCCCTCCGCCTCCATGGAGACCATGGACCAGAGGGGGAACCCTCCTCCCATCTAGGGGGAGGCCAAGGAAGAAGAAGAAGGAGGGGGTTCTCTCCCCCTCTCCCCCGGTGGCGCCGGAGTGCTGCCGGGGCTAGGATTGTGACGACGATCTACATTAACAATCTTGCTACTGTCAACACCAACTCTCTCCCCCTCTATGCAGTGGTGTAACACCTCTTTACCCCGCTGTAATCTCTACTTAAACATGGTGCTCAACTCCATATATTATTTCCCAATGATCTATGGTTATCCTATGATGTTTGAGTAAATCGTTTTGTCCTATGGGTTAATCATGATCTTGGTTGGTATGATTGTATATTTTATTTATGGTGCTGTCCTACGGTGCCCTCCATCTCACGCAAACGTGAGGGCCCCCCGCTGCAGGGTGTTGCAATATGTTCATGGTTTGCTTATTGCCAGTGTTGCGGGGGTGACATCAGCCTAAACGCGGATAAGTGGGTCATGGCGTATGGGAGTAAAGAGTACTTGATACTTAATGCTATGATTGGGTTTCACGACCTTAATGATCTTTAGTAGTTGCAGATGCTTGCTAGGGGTCCAACCGTAAGTGCATATAATCCAAGTAGAGAAAGTATGTTAGCTCATGCCTCTCCCTCATATAAAATTGCAAGAATGATTACCGGTACTTCTTATCGATTGACTAGGGACAAATGACTCTCTTGTTGACAAAAACTATCCACTTTTACTACCATGCAATTTATTCGTAGTTTTATTCTCTCAAAGTACTCGTAGTTTTATTCTTGCAAAATAGTTTCATACTTGTTTTAGGTAAAGCAAACATCAAGTGTGCACAGAGTTGTATAGGTGGTCGATAGAACTTGAGGGAATATTTGTTCTACCTTTAGCTCCTCGTTGGGTTCGACACTCTTATCTATCGA
This sequence comes from Triticum aestivum, assembly GCF_018294505.1. Taxonomy (NCBI): domain Eukaryota; kingdom Viridiplantae; phylum Streptophyta; class Magnoliopsida; order Poales; family Poaceae; genus Triticum; species Triticum aestivum. Next base: position 325,470,887 of record NC_057798.1, read on the forward strand.
AGAAGGCTACAAACGATCCCCTATACTTGTGGGTTATCAAGACCTTTTTCTGGTGCCGTTGCCGGGGAGCAATAGCGTGGGGTGAATATTCTCGTGCGTGCTTGTTTGCTTTATCACCAAGTAGTTTTTATTTCATGTTCTAAGTTGTTCTCTATCTCTAGTTATGGATATGGAACACGAAACACCAAAAAAATTAGTTGTACTTGCTACTCATGGAGATGGGAACCTCCTAAAACCCTCGATGCTCGTTATGTGAAAAATATTATGCTCTACTTTGATAATCCTGAGAAAACCCCATTCAACTATATAATGGGAGTAATGTTGGATCAACGTGAATACTTTAGGGATTATCGCTCAACACAAAAAGGGAAACTTTTGTGAGATCAAATTTATATGTTGCATTGGTATGCTCGACATTTATGCTTGAGATATGATTTTACTTGTTGCTCTAGGAGGAATGCTCCACACCTTCCCTTTTCATGCAAATATAATGATAATGAAACCTTGGCTTCTTATGCCAATGGTAGATATGATTATTATGATGTGGAACGAATAGAAGAATTTGTTGCTTTTAAGGGTGCTTATGAAATTGAATCTTTGTTTGAAAAGTATGAAGATTTTGATGATTCAGTTCATAGACCTGAAATTTTTTCCAACCTTAAATATTGCTATGATAATTACAAATACAATTCAGATATTGATGCATTTATTGAGAGAGTCTCTGCTGTCCAAGAAGAGAATGATGTTTTGCATGAGTCTATGGAAGAAGGAATTGATGAAACTGTGAGCTCATTGGATGAAAAAGATGATGGGGAGAGTGAAGAACAAAAGGAGGAAGAGCGGATTAGCTACCCGTGCCCACCTTCTAATGAGTGTAACTCTTCAACTCATATATTGTTTAATGTCCCTTCGTTCTTACCAAAGGATGAATGCTGTTGCTATGATCCCGTTGATTCATTTGAAATATCCCTTTTTGATGACCAAGATGCCAATATGCTTGTGGCCAAGATGCCAATATGAATTATGCTATTGAAGATGAACTTGCTATTGTTCCTTATGCTAAACATGAAATTGTTGCTATTGCACCCACACATGATAGTCCTATTATCTTCTTGTTTGAAATGGTTCTGAAACTTTTTTTAATGTATTTCTATACAAAATGTTTATTTTTTCCTAATTGTTTCAGAATTTTTAGAGTTACAGAAGTATGGTGGATGTTCAAATCTTTACAGACTGTCCTGTTTTCACAGATTGCTGTTATAGCTTCATTATTTGCATATGTTTGAATTCTTATTGAAGCCTCCTTGACTTGGGGCCATATAATTATGATAGAATACAATGGGTAATGTTTGTTTATAATTATACAATAATGTCACATCAGTACGTGATGGGATTTCATTGCCATATTCACTAACCCCGCCACTAAAAGTTCGGTTAAGTTTTGTGTGGATGATGTGTTCGAAGATCAAGAAGGTCTCGATGTGAGGAGAAGGAGGAGAGGCAATAGCTCAAGCTTGGGGATGCCCAAGGCACCCCAAGTAAATATTCAAGGAGACTCAAGCGTCTAAGCTTGGGGATGCCCCTGAGGGCATCCCATCTTTCTTCAATAAGTACCAGTATGTTTTCGGATTCGTTTCATTCATGTGATATGTGCAAATCTTCGAGCGTCTTTTGTGTTTATTTTTCACTTTGATTTTATGCACCATGCTGGTATGAGATAGTCCATGGTTGGTTTATAGATTGTTCATTGCACTTCACTTATATCTTTGAGTATGGCTTTATAGAATGCTTCATGTGCTTCACTTATATCATTTGAAGTTTGGATTACCTGTTTCTCTTCACATAGAAAACCGATGTTCGTAGAATGCTCTTTTGCTTCACTTATATTTGTTAGAGCATGATCTTTTGTAGAAAGAATTAAACTCTCATGCTTCACTTATATCTGTTTAGAAAGACAAATGGAATTGGTCAATTGCATCGTTAGTCATAAAAATCCTACATAAAACTTATGGATCACTGAATATGATATGTTTGATTCCTTGCAATAGTTTTGTGATATAGAGATGGAATATGTGGGAAGTACTAGTAAACGGTTGTGGTTAGTAAGAATATTGGTGTTAAGGTTTGCGATTCCCGAAGCATGCACATATAGTCTCTCGTTATGCTATGAAAGTTGGAGCACAATTTATCCTTGATTGTCTATCTTTGTGTGAAGGTCAGGGGTGCGCGATGGTTAACTCCTACCAACCTCCCCCTAGGGGTATGTGTAGTATTACTTTGCTTCGAGGGCTAATAAACTTTTGCGATAAGTATATGAGTTCTTTATGACTAATGTGAGTCCATGGATTATACGCACTCTTACCTTTCCGCAATTTGCTAGCTTCTACGGTACCGTGCATTGCCCTTTCTCACCTCAAGAGTTGGTGCAAACTTCACAGGTGCATCCAAACCCCGTGATATGATACGCTCTATGTAACATCCCAATTTTCAATTGGGATGTTATTCATAGATCATTCATATGCATCCATGATTTATGCATTTTATTGTTTTGTTTTAGTTGCAATTTGATCCAAGAGGCCTTAAGCAACTGAAGGACCAATTTGAGAGAGTTGGAGGTTTCACAAAAATCCAATTTTGATTTATCAAAATTTGGTAAATTGGATCAAATTGTTTTTCAAAATTCTTTTACAAATATTTTAAAATAAAGATAGAAGATAATATGACTTCTTCAAAATCAGTAAATAAGTATTGGAAATTGAATTTTGAATTTTTGGAGAGTTTATTTGATTTTATTCGCTAGTTTATTTATTAGTTAGCGGAGTAATTAGTACTATAACGTTTGTTTTTAGTTTAGGCATTTAGGTCCAGAAAAATGTCACTAGGTCAATAATAAGGCCATATTAGTACGTGAATTTTTCTAGAATTTTTAGGATTTATTTTTATTTATTTAGCGTTTTTTTGTCTCTGGAAAAATTGTTTAAAAAAAAGTTTGGGCCGACCGAACTGGGCCGAGCCCGGCCCAGCCGCCAACCGCCTTCGCCCGTCCGCTCGGGACGGTGTCCCGCTCCGCCATGCCGCCGCCGCCGGTGGAGTCCGATCCGGACTCCGAGACTGCCGCTGCCTCGCCCTTGCCCCCTCCCCAAGCCGGCCTCGCCCTTCCCCCTGCTTAAATAGCCGCCACCCCGTTCCCCTCCTCCACAACCACCGTCGCCGCCGAAGCCGAGCCTGCAGTCGCCCGCACCGCTCACTACCGCAGCCATCGCCGCCCGCTATCGACACACCCTGCCGCCGCGCCAGAGCCCCATCGAACCCGCCGCCGCCACCACCGTCGAACCCCCCGCTGCCGTCGAAACCGCCCGAACCATATAAAACCGATCCGAACCCCTGTTTTTTTTGTTTTTTCGTTTAGATCGGTTTATTTTATTTAGTTAGTTTGTTTAGTGAACGTTCATTCATTTAGTTTCTGTAACGAACAGATTCGTTAGATTAGGTTCTGTAGCGAACGTTCGTTCTGTACATTTTTCTTTTATTTTAGTTTTATGCCAGGGACCTATGCGCGAATATTTTCTTCATAGATTAGCCCGTGATCTTTAAACTTTCGTAACTTTTCGCTCGTTTGTCCAAATTCGACGAAACCAACGCCTAAATCTTCAGAGCGATCTCATCTATCCAATAAACCAACTTGAACATGATTTTGACAATTTAAAATTTGAGTTTAGTTCAGATTTGAATTTGATATTGTTTTGTTCATATCTTGAGTTTCGTAGCTCAGTTTGAGTTGATTCTTTTTGCAAATCGTAGCTAATCACATGTGTCTACTGTTAAGATCTAATCCACATAAATACAATGATGTTAAATTTTTTTTTATGTTTAGATTAGCTAGTTGCTTGTTTTCGAGTTCTTTGGATCTTTACTTTGTTTTCTATCTGCATCGTTTGCTTGATTGCTATTGTTTGTCTCTGATAGATTTTCCGGAGTGTGAAGCTTGTTACTATGAATCCCTAGAGTTTTCCGATTGTCAGCAAGGCAAGTTATACTTTGATAATACTTTTCAATACCCAATTTTTACTATGCATTAGTATTGCCCCTCAAAGATTTGCATGATGAGGATTGGGAACATGTGGATTGGTTGTAGTACTCGAGGTAGGAACCTATTACCTTTGATCACCCCGGGAATATACGTTATGCTTATATTGCTTAGCCATGCTCGTAGACGGGGTTTGGTTCATGATATTCATGAAAGTTGTGAGAGATAATAATTTTGGACAACTTTAAGGTGGCAACTTTAATACACATCTGGGTGGATTGGTTGGGGCACCTGGACAAACCGGTGCTTGCCCATGGGAATCCCGGAGTACCCGTGTGATTTTCCGTCGGGTCGCCACCCACGCTCAAAAGGATCATATGATATTTCATGCCTAGAAACTTCTGTGTGCAGCCACAAGCCATTATGGGCTCTTGCATAGTTGAGTAAGTTGTGTGAGCTCTTGAATAGGTGGACTAGCAGATGTAGGGGAAAGTAGGTGTACCGGTCTACCTAGAGTAGAGAGTTAATGCTTCAAAAAGACTATGTCTCGATCTTCCGATCACGGATGAGGTCGAGTCTTGTGGGGGAAAAGTGCGCAACCTCTGCAGAGTGTATAAACTAATCATGTTTAGCCGTGTCCCTAGTTATGGACAGTTTGAGTATCTAGAAGTGGATAGTTATGTTTTTCATCACTCTTTAATTAATGTATTGGGTTTAATGATGATACTTGGTTAATGTTGGGATTTGAGTTGGAGGAACCTTCTCAATCATTGGTATAAACTTTGTAGTAAATAAAATTTATTCCTTTGTTGTAGGAAAAAATTAGCTTTATGCATAAAACTAAACTTAGAGCCTCCACCAGCCAAATATGCATGTAGAGATAGTTTCTTGCATTCATTTGCTCTATGGTGTAACTATCCTAGCATATTCCATGTGCTGAACTACACGGCTGCAACGTCTCATGTTGCAGACTTTACCGATGAAGTATAAGGTGCGATAGGTCATTGTCATGCACTCAACTATGCCGTTGGAGTTGATGGACTCATTTATCTTCGAAGCTTCCATAGTTTTTTTTTCGTTTAGATGGCCTTCAACCATATTATTTGTGTAATAAATACTCTTTATGAGGACATCGATGTAATAAGTGTGTGATTGAACTCTGTTATAATTCCTCAAGTACTGTGTGTGTCAGCATACCGATCCAGGGATGACACTTAAGCACAGAGACGCCAGTCCATTGGGATCGTGGTTTCTACACTCTATCACACATAAGCCTTATTCTATCTTCCTCAAAACAGCCACCATACCTACCTATTATGGCCTTTCCATAGCCATTCCGAGATATATTGCCATGCAACTTCCATCGTTTCTGTTTTGATGACTTGAGCATTCATTGTCATATTGCTTTGCATGATCATATAGCTGACATAGTAGTTGTGGCTCAGCCACTGTGCATCTTTTTTTATACATGTTACGCTAGATCATTGCACCTCCTGGTACACTGCCAGAAGCATTACTGTAGAGTCATATTTTGTTATAGGTATCGAGTTGTAATTTTTATTCCTTTTGAGTTATAGTCAATAGAAGTGTGATGATCATCATTTTTAGAGTAGTGCCCCAGTGAGGAAAGGATGATGGAGACTATGATTCCCCTACAAGTCGGGATGAGACTCCGGACAATGAGAAAAAAGGAAAAGAAAAAAGAAAAAAAAGAAAAAAAAGAAAAATAAAAAATAAAGAAAAAAGAAAGAAGAATAAAAAACAAAAAAAACAAAGAGAGAAGGGGCATTGTTAGTATCCTTTACCACCATGTTTTTCATATGGACAGTCTCATATGTTGTCACCTTCATATACTAGTTGGAATTTTTCATTGTAGGATTAGATGCACACCCACTTAGTTTTCATATGGAGCTTTCATACACTTGTAGCTCTTAGTGCATTCGTTGCATGGCAATCCCTACTCCTCGCATTGATATCGATTGATGGGCATCTCCACAGCCCGTTGGTTAGCCGCGCCGATGTGAGGCTTTCTTACTTTTTGTCTTCTCTATATTTATCCCCATCATCATACTCCATTCCACCCATAGTGCTATATCCATGGCTTGCGCTCATGTATTGCATGAAGGTTGAAAAAGCTGAAGCGCGTTAAAAAGTATGAACCAATTGCTTGGCTCACACCGGGATAGTACATTATTTATACTTTGTGTTAGGAAGGCAGAGCATGACAAGACTATATGATTTTGTAGGGATAGCTTTCTTTAGCATTGATATTATGAAAGACATGATTGTTTATTGGGATGCCTAAGTATTGATGTCTTTATGTAAAATATAGACTATTGCTTTGAATCACTTATGTCTTAATATTCATGCCATGACTAGACATCTGGTCAAGTTTATGTTAGGTAGCATTCCACATCAAAAATTATCTTTTTTTAAGCTTGGGGATGCTGATACGTCTCCGTCATATCTATAATTTTTGATTGTTTCATGCCAATATTATTCAACTTTTACATACTTTTGGCAACTTTTTATATGATTTATTTGGACTAACTTACTTATCAAGTGCTCAGTGCCAGTTCTTGTTTGTTGCATGTTTTTGTATCGCAGAAAATCCATATCAAACGAAGTCCAAATGTGATGAAACTCTATGGAGAATTATTTTGGAATATTTGTGAATTTTATGAGTTGGAATCACCGCAAACGGAGGCCCACATAGCCCACAAGACACCAGGGCGCGCCCCTGGCCCCTGGCGCGTGGTGGTGGGTTGTGCCCTCCTCGAACGTCGGTTGGATCTCTACTTCGGGCGTAAGGAAGCTTATATCCAGAAAAAAATCGTGTAAAAAGATTAGTGCAATCGGAGTTACGGATCTCCAGGAATATAAGAAACAGTTCTCAGCCAGATCTAGGGAGCGCGAAACAGAAGAGAACAAAGAGGGAGATCCAATCTCGGAGGGGCTCCTGCCCCTCCACCGCCATGGAGACCATGGAACTCTCCTCCCATCTAGGGGGAGGCCAAGGAAGAAGAAGAAGAAGGGGGCTCTCTCCCCCTCTCTCCCGGTGGCGCCGGAGTGCCGCCGGGGCTAGGATCGTGACGGCGATCTACATCAACAATCTTTCTACCGTCAACACCAACTCTCTCCCCCTCTATGTAGCGGTGTAACACCTCTTTCCCCCGCTGTAATCTCTACTTAAACATGGTGCTCATCTCCATATTATTTCCCAATGATCTATGGTTATCCTATGATGTTTGAGTAGATCCGTTTTGTCCTATGGTTAATCGTGATCTTGGTTGGTATGATTGTATATTTTATTTATGGTGCTGTCCTATGGTGCCCTCCGTCTCGTGAAACATGAGGGCCCCCCGCTGTAGGGTGTTGCAACATGTTCATGGTTTGCTTATTGTAGTGTTGCGGGGGTGACAACAGCCTAAACGCGGATAAGTGGGTCATGGCGTATGGGAGTAAAGAGGACTTGATACTTAATGCTATGGTTGGGTTTCACGACCTTAATGATCTTTAGTAGTTGCAGATGCTTGCTAGGGGCCCAATCATAAGTGCATATGATCCAAGTAGAGAAAGTATGTTAGCTCATGCCTCTCCCTCATATAAAATTGCAAGAATGATTATCGGTACTTGTTATCGATTGCCTAGGGACAAATGACTTTATTGTTGACAAAACTTATCCACTTTTACTACCTTGCAATTTATTCGTAGTTTTATTCTTGCAAAGTATTCGTAGTTTTATTCTTGCAAAATAGTTTCATTCTTGTTTTAGGTAAAGCAAACGTCAAGTGTTCGTACAGTTGTATCGGTGGTCGATAGAACTTGAGGGAATATTTGTTCTGCCTTTAGCTCCTCGTTGGGTTTGACACTCTTATTTATCGAAGAAGGCTACAAATGTTTCCCTATACTTGTGGGTTATCAAGACCTTTTTCTGGCGCCGTTGCCGGGGAGCAATAGCATGGGGTGAATATTCTTTTGTGTGCTTGTTCGCTTTATCACTAAGTAGTTTTTATTTCATGTTCTAAGTTGTTCTCTATCTCTAGTTATGGATATGGAACACGAAACACCAAAAAAATTAGTTGTACTTGCTACTCATGGAGATGGGGAACCTCCTAAAACCCTCGATGCTCGTTATGTGAAAAATATTATGCACTACTTTGATAATCCTGAGAAAACCCCATTCAACTATATAATGGGAGTAATGTTGGATCAACATGAACACTTTAGGGATTATCGCTCGACACAAAAAGGGAAACTTTTATGGGATCAAATTTGTATGTTGCATTGGTATGCTCAGCATTTATGCTTGAGATATGATTTTACTTGTTTCTCTAGGAGGAATGCTCCACACCTTCCCTTTTCATGCAAATATACTGATAATGAAACCTTCGCTTCTTATGCCAATGGTAGATATGATTATTATGATGTGTAACGAATAGAAGAATTTGTTGCTTTTAAGGGTGCTTATGAAATTGAATCTTTGTTTGAAAAGTATGAAGATTTTGATGATTCAATTTATAGACCTGCAAATTTTCCCATCCTTAAATATTGCTATGATAATTGCAAATACAATTTCGATATTGATGCATTTATTGAGAGAGTCTCTGCTGTCCAAGAAGAGACTGATGTTTTGCACGAGTCTATGGAAGAAGGAATTGATGAAACTATGAGCTCATTGGATGAAAAAGATGATGTGGAGAGTGAATAACAAAAGGAGGAAGAGCGGATTAGCTACCCGTGCCCACCTTCTAATGAGATTAACTCTTCAACTCATACATTGTTTAATGTCCCTTCGTTCTTACCGAAGGATGAATGCTCTATGATCCCGTTGATTCATTTGAAATATCCCTTTTTGATGAACTTGATGCTTGATATGCTTGTGGCCAAGATGACAATATGAATTATGCTATTGAAGATGAACTTGCTATTGTTCCTTATGTTAAACATGAAATTGTTGCTATTGCACCCACACATGATAGTCCTATTATCTTTTGAATTCTCCAAACTACACTATATTGGAGAAGTTTGCTCTTATTAAGGATTATATTGATGGGTTGCCTTTTACCGTTGCACGTGATAATTCTGGTGAATATAATATGCATGTGCTTGCTGCTCCTACTTGCAATTATTATGAGAGAGGAACTACATCTCCACCTCTCTATGTTTCCAACACGATAAATTTGCAAGAAACTACTTATGCTATGTATTGGCCTTTACTTGATGTGCATGAATTGTTCTTGTATGACATGCCGATGCATAGGAAGAGAGTTAGACTTCGTCATTGCTTGATATATGTTGCTTTGTCCTCACTACTAAATGCCAAATCATTGCTAATTCAAATTGGCTTTTATATACCTTGGGATCCGAGTGGATCCATTACTTGAGCACTTTATTTCTAGCTTAATGGCTTTAAAGAAAGCGTTGCTAGCGAGACAACCCGGAAGTTTTAGAGAGTCATTTATTTCGGTTGAGTGCTTTTATAAAGTTTAAAAACAAAAATTTATAGATGGGAACTTAAAACTTTTCACAAAAGAGGAGCTATTGAAAGGTGATGCATTGCGGAAGTGAGGGTCGACCTTGAACACTTGTGTTCATGTTCATGGAAATAATGTAGATTTTTTCATGAAGATTCTCACAAAGATAATTATCTCCTTGTACAATTCCATTGTATTATAAAAATAATGTGCCAAGATTTGCCTTTAGGATGATTAGATTGCTTGTTGGTTTGTGCGGTGCAAAAAGAAACTTTGGCTGTAGTGCGTGATATTACATTTTTTACTGGAACATTAAATGGTTCTAAAACTTTTTTAGTGTATTTCTATACAAAATGTTTATTTTTTCCTAATTGTTTCAGAAATTTTAGAGTTACAGAAGTATGGTGGATATTCAAATCTTTACAGACTGTCCTGTTTTCACAAATTGCTGTTATAGCTTCATTATTTGCATATGTTTGAATTCTTGTTGAAGCCTCCTTGACTTGGGGCCATATAATTGTGATAGCATACAGTGGGTAATGTTTGTTTATAATTGTACAATAATGTTACAACAATACATGATGGGATTTCATTGCCATATTCACTAACCCCGCCACTAAAAGTTCGGTTAAGTTTTGTGTGGATGAAGTGTTCGAAGATCGAGGAGGTCTCGATGTAAGGAGAAGGAGGAGAGGGAAGAGCTCAAGCTTGGGGATGCCCAAGGCATGCCAAGTAAATATTCAAGGAGACTCAAGCGTCTAAGCTTGGGAATGCCCTGGAAGGAATCCCATCTTTCTTCAACAAGTATCAGTATGTTTTCAGATTTGTTTCGTTCATGTGATATGTGCAAATCTTGGAGCGTATTTTCTGTTTATTTTTCACTTCGCTTTTATGCACCATGCTGGCATGAGATACTCCATGGTTGGTTTATAGAATGCTCATTACACTTCACTTATATCTTTTGAGTATGGCTTTATAAAATGCTTCATGTGCTTCACTTATATCATTTGAAGTTTGGATGGCCTGTTTCTCTTCACATAGAAAACCGATGTTCATAGAATGCTCTTTTGCTTCACTTATATTTGTTAGAGCATGTTATTTTGTAGAAAGAATTAAACTCTCATGCTTCACTTATGTATATTTCGAGAGAGAAATGGAATTGGTCAATTGCATGGTTAGTCATAAAATCCTACATAAAACTTGTGGATCACTGAATATGATATGTTTGGTTCCTTGCAATAGTTTTGCGATATAGAGATTGAATATGTGGGAAGTACTAGGAAATGGTTGTGGTTAGTAAGAATATTGGTGTTAAGGTTTTTGATTCCCTAAGCATGCACATATAGTCTCTCGTTATGCTATGAAAGTTGGAGCACAATTTATCCTTGATTGTCTATCTTTGTGTGAAGGTCGGGGGCGCGCGATGGTTAACTCCTACCAACCCCCCCTAGGGGCATACATAGTATTACTTTGCTTCGAGGGCTAATAAACTTTTGCAATAAGTATATGAGTTTTTTTATGACTAATGTGAGTCCATGGATTATATGCACTCTTACCTTTCCGGAATTTGCTAGCCTCTACGGTACCGTGCATTGCCCTTTCTCACCTCGAGAGTTGGTGCAAACCTTGTATGTGCATCCAAACCCCGTGATATGATACACTCTATCACACATAAGCCTTATTACATCTTCCTCAAAACAACCACCATACCTACCTATTATGGCCTTTCCATAACCATTCCGAGATATGTTGCCATGCAACTTCCACTGTTTCCATTTTGATGACTTGAGCATTCATTGTCATATTGCTTCGCATGATCATATAGCTGACATAGTAATAGTGGCTCAGCCACCGTGCATCATTTTTTATACATGTTACGCTAGATCATTGCACCTCCTGGTACACTGCCAGAAGCATTCATGTAGATTCATATTTTGTTATAGGTATCGAGTTGTAATTTTTATTCCTTTTGAGTAAAAATAGAAGTGTGATGATCATCATTTTTAAGGCAGTGCCCCAGTGAGGAAAGGATGATGGAGACTATGATTCCCCCACAAGTCGGGATGAGACTCCGGACAATGATAAAAAGAAAAAAAAGAAAAAAAGAAATAAGAAAGAAGAAAGAAAAAAATAAAAAAGAAAAAAATAAACAAAGAGAGAAGGGGCGTTGTTAGTATCCTTTACCACACTTGTGCTTCAAAGTAGCACCATGTTTTTCATATGGAGAGTCTCATTTGTTGTCACTTTCATATACTGGTGGGAAATTTCATTATAGGATTAGATGCACACCCACTTAGTTTTCATATGGAGCTTTCATACACTTATAGCTCTTAGTGCATTCGTTGCATCGCGATCCCTACTCCTTGCATTGATACCGATTGATGGGCATCTCCACAGCCCGTTGGTTAGCCGCGTCGATGTGAGACTTTCTTACTTTTTGTCTTCTCTAAATTTATCCCCATCATCATACTCTATTCCACCTGTAGTGCTATATCCATGGCTTGCGCTCATGTATTGCGTGAAGGTTAAAAAAATGGAAGTGCGTTAAAAAGTATAAACCAATTGCTTGGCTGAACCCGGGATAGTACATGATTTATACTTTGTGTTAGGAAGGCAAAGCATGACAAGACTATGATTTTGTAGGGATAGCTTTCTTTAGTATTGATATTTTGAAAGACATGGTTGTTTATTGGATGCCTGAGTATTGATGTCTTTATGTCAAATTATAGACTATTTCTTTGAATCACTTATGTCTTAATATTCATGCCATGACTATACATATGATCAAGTTTATGTTAGGTAGCATTCCACATCAAAAATTATCTTTTTTTAATCATTTATCTACTCGAGGACGAGCAGGAATTAAGCTTGGGGATGCTGATACGTCTCCGTCGTATCTATAATTTTTGATTGTTTCATGCCAATATTCAACTTTTACATACTTTTGGCAACTTTTTATATGATTTATTTGGACTAACTTACTTATCCAGTGCCCAGTGCCAGTTCCTGTTTGTTGCATGTTTTTGTATCGCAGAAAATCCATATCAAACGAAGTCCAAATGTGATGAAACTATACGGAGAATTATTTTGGAATATTTGTGAATTTTAGGAGTTGGAATCACTGCAAACGGAGGCCCACACAACCCACAAGACACCAGGGCGCGCCCCTGGTCCCTGGCGCATGGTGGTGGGTTGTGCCCTCCTCAAATGTTGGTTAGATCTCTACTTCGGGTGCAAGGAAGCTTATATCCGGAAAAAAATCGTATAAAAAGATCAGCGCAATCAGAGTTACGGATCTTCGAGAATATAAGAAACAGTTTTCGGCCAGATCTCGGGAGCGTGAAACAGAAGAGAACAGATAGGGAGACCAAATCTCGGAGGGGCTCCTGCCCCTCCGCCCCCAGGGAGACCATGGACCAGAAGGGGAACCCTCCTCCCATCTAGTGGGGAGGCCAAGGAAGAAGAAGGAGGAGGGGGGCTCTCCCCCTCTCTCCCAGTGGTGCCGGAGTCACTACAAAAAAAATACACTTCCGTGATGATAAGTGTTTGTCAAGGTAGGTCACGTTTTTTGTCATGCATGTACATCCATGACGATTTTATGACATAATCAAGATAGTCATACTTGTGCTGTCGTAGAAGTGTTCCATGACATTACCAAAATTATCATCACGAAATTGTCCACTTCCATGATGATAAATCGCGAGTCGTAGAAATGCTTTCGTCAAGGGTGACCGACACGTGGCATCCACCGTAACGGGACGCTGTTAAGCTATCGGGTGCGGTTTTGGATCCGATAACCCGCTAACAACCATGACCAATGGGGATTTTCCACGTGTAAAATTCTCATTGGCCGTACGAAGCACGTGTTGCCTCACCGTTGGGACAGATGTCATCCACTCATTGGACAGGAGCCGCCTATGATACGTCGACACATGGCATGGACCGATAGAGGCCCATTCCAGTGAAAAGGCCGGACCTGTCAAAATAAGCGGGCCGGCCCATTAGCGGCCTACTTGAGTCAGGCCCATTTACAAGTATGGCCCATACAAGCTACACAGAATCAGCCCATCAAAGGCCCATTCTAGATTCTACAATTTCCAGCCCATCGCCAGTTTAAGCCTGTTAACGGCCCACTACGTTTTTGGGCCCAATTGCGGCCCGAGATTCTTTCGGCTAGTTAGAATCCCATCGCCAGTTCTAGCCCATTAACGGCTAGAAACTTCTTTCAGCCTTTTCTCGGCCCATTCTGCAGTTGGGCCAATTCTAGCCCGCTGTGACTTTAGGCCTGTCCTCGGCCCATTCGGTAAATGGGCCAACTCTTAGCCCATTTTGTCCCTTGGCCTATTAATGGCCCGCAAAACAGTTGGGCCTTTGACTTTAGCTCCATTAGGGGCCCATGTTCCACAGGGCAAAGGTCCATTAGGGGCCCATGTTCCGCAGGGCATCATTTCAGCCCAATGCAACTTTCGGCCTATTAAAAGCCTAGTTTGCAAATTGGGCCTCCTCTGGCCCATAACACTTTCGGCCTCTTACTAGCCCGTAAAGTAAAAGGGCCGAGACACAATTGACATTTATTTTGTCTTGCTAAAGGCCCGCGGGCCGTTTCCATTTATACGTCCCTATCAAGCTTTAGGCCTGTTGACGGCCTGCTAAGAGCCGTTGTTACGGTGGGCCACATCATTTGGGATCCACTTAATATTATTTTGACCAGCCCAATTAAGGCCCGCTTTGACTACACATGTTTGTTCATTTGTATGGCGTCCAGGAAATGTTTGGGCATGTTGGCCTCCGTTTCAACGATACAACATATTCAAGAAATATCCTACTCTATACTATCGCCTCTAAAAAACATACACTATACAATAAAAACATGACATAGAAACGTAGAATAATCCTACACTATACAATAAAGGAATTACAGCCGAATATACCCACTGGGCATTATAGTTCAGCACCAGTGATAATAAAGCGTACACAAACAGCAAATTACATACACTGGACAAATAAAGCTCATACATCATGGACACGCATCAATAGAACTTACCATTTGAACTATAATCTCTCCAAAAAATAGGATTGGCCAGATTCAGATAGCACAAATTTCAGTCTGCAAAATCTCCAATTCCTTCGTGGTTACCTCAATGTCTTGTTTCATTTTTTTGACTCCTGCATCTAATACAAGCATGTCCAGTCTCAACTTGTTGATTGTACGTTGAGAATCATGTACATGTTGTCTTGCCACCTCTAGTTGATGCTCGAGAACATTAGCACATTCCAATCCCAATCCATAATCATTCGGCAATGGCCATGCCGCACTGCTCGCAGATCTTTGTGTTGATGTCACTTCATCCTGAAATGTTTCTGTAAGTACACATGACTAGGGCAAAAATATAGTTACAACAGTGAAGCGAGCAAGACAGACTATTTTGTACATGGCAAAACATGACTAACAATAATGTTACACGTCATAAAGCATAAGGAGGTGATATTTTAAAAATTATAAAAAAGGTAGTCTGTGCAGCCTGCATATAGAAATCTCTCTTAGCTCACCAGAGGAGCATGGTGTTGGGGCCCAATCCAAAACACACACAAGTTACAAATTTAGACAGCATGTTGCGTATAAGTAAGCGAGCAGTTGGCTATTATGTAGCTCAATGAAAGTCTTAGGGAGCATAATGAACAACAGAGGGATTCATACAAACCTACTACAGCAAGCAAAACTATGCAATCATTAGCCTAGTATAAACTAGATTGTGAGCCTCATGCAATAATAGTTGGTTAATAGACTTCAAAGCTTCAGGCACACTTCGGTAGAGTAATTAAATGGTAAGGCCTTCAATTATGTCAACTAATAGTTATACAAGTACCCAACATCAGACATCATTGTTTGGGCATCTCATTAACTGAGGACAAATAAAGCAATGGAAAAGAGCAAATTAACTATGCCTGAAACAAACAAGGAATTGAACTGTTGAGTTGGATACAGTGACTTACCTTAACTGGTTGAACAGACATAGCGCAGCTCCTACTTCTCTTGCAAGGCTCGTTCCTAACATCTTGTGCTTGGAAATCCTCAATCTTATCTTCATTGCACCCCCTCTGCAAGGTGACACAAACTAGTTTCTTGGAAGATAAATATGCATACTTTCCAGTCTATGAACACAAAAGGATGAGATTAATAAAACAACACCACATAATGAAACATGCTGCATCTCTTGCACTTGCACACAATGAAATGAGCATTTACTATGTCTGCACTATGTAAAAACTAGGCATACCTTCAAACTAGATCTCCAGGTTCTCTTGGAGAGCCTACTTTAGTGTACAGCCAAACCTTTATATCACCTATGAGTTAGACAAGGCCCCACTACAGCAGCCCTTAGTGTTTAAATTGTTGACACGCTCTGTTAGAGTGTTAGGTCAAGAACAACAAGTAATCAAAGCAAACAGTCCTAGTATGGCTGGCTAATGCAAACAAGCAATTGAATAGATGTGTGAGCAAATCTTACATATCAAGAATAGAAGCAAAGAAGGAGGCTTAAAGACCATCACTTGACTGACCAGATTTAAGGGGCATTTAAACATCATGTGCAACGTATGAACTAACATAAACATTGCATATTCCAGATTCTACAATGGAATGCACATGTATTAGGTTATGCCATGTATGATGATGCCTAAATGTACACTATAGCAGGCATGAGTGATTCATCATTGCACGCACAATTGAATTGCAGGTGAAGGGCCAGTTCGATTCTGCCTTTTCCGGGCTTATTATCAAAATAAGCCATAAATGATGTAAAGAAGTCATTTTTGAGTTATGGGCTTGGGCTTAACTTATTTCTCTTTGGAGGGGGGTGTTTCGGGTAGAACCTCACTAAAAATTGAAGGAAGGAGAATAGTGAAATGACTCTGTTGTCTGCCTATATTACACTCAAAATGCAACTGCTCACGCCCGCATCACACCTGACCCTCAAGTAAAAACAAACACGCAAGCGTTCATTGCCCTGCCCGCTTGCATCTCCTCTCCCCTTTCCCTCTACCTCGATCCCCTGCCTGCAGCACTAGGGTTCCTCTAGTGAGTCGTCACCACTGGTCCTATCTGGCCTGGTCCTCGATGATGCTCTGTCGAACTAGGCTACATGGCCGACGGGTAGGGGAAAATCTCCCTAGCTGCTCCTCCCTCTAGCGCTGCCCCTCATTCTCATGGTCTCCAACAGCTGCTCCACTATGATCCGTCCAACGCACTACTCATGCCACACTGCGACGGAAGGCACCTTATTCCCCCTCTCCTCCTCCCAGGCCATAGCCTTGAGGTGTTGTTGGAGGATGAGTTCATCCAACAAGGTGAGGATCTCCTCTGATTTCATGCCAAATTTTCATTCTGATCCACTATACTATGAATTGCTACGAGCTACTTCTGCTGCTGCTATATGATGCATTGCTATGAGCTCCTCCTTTTGCTGCTATATGATGAATTGCTATGAGCTGCTGCTGCTATATGATGAATTGCTATGAGATGCTGCTGCTGCTATATGATGAGTTGCTATAAGATGCTCCTGCTGCTACTGTATGACTATGAGCTGCTCCTGCTGCTGCTATATGATGAATTGCTATGAGCTGCTCCTACTTCTACTATATGATGAATTGCTATGAGCTGCTCCTGCTCCTGCTATATGATGAATTGCTATGAGCTACTACTGGTATATGATGAATTGCAAACTATTGCTGCTGTTGTATGATGAGTTGCTATGAGCTGTTGCTGTTGCTATATGATGCTTTTAGGTGGTGCTGCTATATGATAATAACCAGCCACTTGGACCATCGAATTTCAATAAATAATTGTTCTTCATTTAAATGTGGGTCATGCGTTCTTTGTTTAAGTTAGGCAATGGGATCTCTATGGAAGACATTGACCAAAGTATATTGTGCCAAGTAGATGGTATCTTTTTTTGAAATGGAGGCAAAAGATTTGCCTCAGTAGATGGTATCTTTGTATTTGCATTTTGAACAAATAGTGATGGTCTGTTTTCCTATCATATTAATTACTTCACTGGGTTCAATTTGTGATGTTTGCAAGTCAAATTAATTTTCATATGGGCAGCAAAATGAAAAAATATAATGCAATCTAGACTTTTCACTGATCATACCAAAGATAAGCTGAAAAGGAAGGCAATGAAAAGAACTGGTTGGCTTATTACATGGAGCTTATATGCACAGGTGCTTATTTTCTTAGGATAACTCATAATAAATGTCTCTAAGAAACTTGGCCAATAGAACTGACATACAAATAACATGTCACGATGATTGCAATGGAGGAGTGACGTACCATAGCATATTGTATAGGCTCACCGCTACCTCTCCTTTTTTGCGATGTTCCATGAAATTGCCACATACATCTTGTACTTTTTCATTGTGTAACCCTATCTGCAAGTTGACAAGGCTAATTTCAGACATCTCTACATGATAATACATTGCATATCCCTTGCGCATATTTAAACCACCAATTAATGATTGTGTGCGTAGCATAAACTGGCCATGACTCTGTGTGCTGGACTAGCAGGCACTCTAAGGGAGCCGAATGTAGTGCACTGGAATTCCTACATGCCACCTACGATTTTGTGTAATGTACCGCCTCTGTTCCTAAATATATGTCTTTGTAGAGATTCCAGTACCGCCTCTGTTCCTAAGTATATAGATGCATTTTCGAGTGTAGATTCACTCATTTTGCTCTATATGTAGCCTATAGTGGAATCTCTAGAAAGACTTATATTTAGGAACGGAGGTATGAGGTAGTATCATGTATGACATCTACATATCTAATTTAGTAGCCAGTAGTAGAAATCATTGTCTGCACAAAGGGATTACTGGTCGAAAATCCTAGCAAAGCACGCTGGCAGGCACAGAACAATACAAGAGAGAGAGATACACTTACAAGATCATAGCAATGCCTCAGTCTAGGATCTCGGTTGGCCAAGCTATTAGATCCAGAAGAAACATCGTCCTTGTAGTTTTTGCCAGCTTCATAACAGGTAACAACGACCTGTTAGTATATTTGAAGTACATCGGGCAGGTGATGCTGGACGGGTTTAAAGGTGACAAGTACCTAGGCCGTGGCGGGTGCTTTGCATCTTGCCAGACGGTGGGAATCAGGTTAGAAACGTCAAGGGCAATGACACTGTGCTGGCTGTCGGGGTCCGTTAAGGAGATCTAGAACCATCGAGTAGGGTGTTTGTGGAGCGGCTCCGGTAGGGTGGACTATGGTGTGGGCGAAGTGGATCTGTGGCCGTGGACATGGGCATCGGTGAAGCTGCTCCGATGGTTGGATTAAGGATGGTGCCAATGATGTGGATCTACAACCGTGGATAGGGCATCAGAAGCTGCTCCGGTAGGTTGGATGAGGGTGCGAGGAAGCGGATCTGAGACTGTGGACTTGTGAGTTGGCAAAGCGGCCCCGGTAGGTTTGAGAATGGTATAGGCGAAGCTACTCCGGTAGGGTTGACGATGGTGTCAGTGAAGCGGCTCCGGTAGGGTTGAGGAAGGTGTTGGCGAAGAGGATCAGAGGCCGTCGACGAGGTCGTTAGTGGGGCGGCTCCGGGGGGTGGGGGTGGGGTGGGGGGTGTGTGGACGAAGCGTCTCCGGTGGGGAGTATGAATGAGCCATTGTAGATGCACTGCAGTTGACAAGAGTACGTGAAGCAGATCCGGTGCTGTGGACAAGGCCGACACTGAATGGGCTGTGGTACAGTGGTGGATGAGCAGTCTACTTGTTTCTAGGGGAGGTGGGAGGGGTAGATGCGTCCGCAGAAGCAGATCCGGCGAGGTGGATGCCGCTGGCAGTGAATGGGCTCTGGTACACCGGTGGATGAGTAGTCTAGGGTTTCGAGAGGGGAGGGGTAGAAAGGCTGATGAAGTACGGACAGCGTGATGTAATATGCTCTGGTGCTGGGGAGTTAGTCATTTTGGGGGGAGGGGAGAGGAAATGGGGGTGCCGTGTGGTGGGGGGAACCGGAAGTTACCAAAGCAGCCCCAACCTATTATGTAGATGAGGGTTGTATTGTAACTATTAGTCTCTGTGCACCAAGGACAAAAGGGGAATTTCGCATGCTAAAGACTAGGTGGCGGAAATTGTAGAAGGAGGCGGGAGATTTTGCCGCCCGCGGTATCGTCCGTATCCAGTTTCAACTATTTTTGGACCGTGCTAGCGGGAAGGTCATGCGAGACTGTGTACACGGGGCACGCGTCAGCAGTTAATAACTGGTGTGAAGTCCACCCCAGAAAAAAGACAATAACTCGGGATGATGCACCGATAACTTGGACGTTCACACGGGCGTGGCCAATCGTACGGGTGTAGAGGTGCGTTCACAAAAAAGGGATCAAATGCTCAACCTATGTATTTCTCATGTAAATAGATAATTTAGTGCCATTGGTTATTTACTTTAAACATAATGTATTGACGTGTTTGTGTAGAGGCGCACAAAAAGAAATGGATATTGTAGTCCGCTACTTGAAAGTGTTACCTCATATGATTACATAGCCTCCATTTCATAAATTGCGTAGCTGTTGAATTCATATATGAATATTACATATATTACTTCATAATAAAACCTTCAATCATCCAAGACTAATGAATTTGAATGCAAGAGTAACAATGGTGCATGTACATGATAGCTACATTGGTTGTTTGAAGAAACATCATTGTAACTTTGGCATGCACAACTGAAAAGGTTTATTTAGATAGAAAAATGTGATATGTGAGTGTCCAATGTTTATAGCGTTGAATCGATATTGTACCTTTGGCCACGATACAAAGTAGATATTGATTTATGTTCAAGCGATGCACGCCCACGATCGCTAGAGAGTGATATGTGAATGAATTGTGCATTCTCTTTCACACGCATACATATCCCATTTCCCTGTGGGCATAGGAATCACACATGTGCACTTCGTGTATTTCTCTCCCTCTGTCAAGGTTAGAATTCGTCTTTCTAACCCATCCTACAAGTCTCTCACACAGAAACACACACGCTCTCTCTGTCGAACACGACCACCCCTTTAATTCCGCCCACCCACATCCACTAATGTCTCAAAGTATAATTATGTCTCTCACACATATGTCTAAGGTTAACTCGAGTTCTGGAACCATCTGAATACATACAATGGGATTCCAGTAGAGATTTCGCTCGCTCTCTCTCTCTCTCTCTCTCTCTCTCTCTCTGTCACACACACACACACACACACATAGACACACACACACACACACACCCGCGCACGTGAGTACACATTTTTTCTCGCTTCATTTTTTCCGGCACTTGCATGCACACTGTTTGTTTATCTTTGTGATGCTTTAGGTATGCCTCGCACACATGCTATCTACCTATCCCTTAATATAGCTAGATATGTGTCACACAAACTCCTTCTACCTACTACCAAGATGCCCATGCGTTGCACGGAACATCAATATGCATTTGTATGAGTAGTTTATCTTGTGGGAGAAAATGATGAATGAGGGAATGCCTTATTTGCAAATGTGGAGAGGGGTGTGGGTATCTTTTTGCAAAATTGCCATAGTTTCCTTCCTATCCGTCGGATATAAATCGGATGACCTATATTGCAGGATGGCAGGAACACCATCATCACCAACTCTGTTTTTTATAAGAGTAGAGATATGTAAGTGTCACTTGCCCCCCACACCCACACACCCACACTTCCCAACACCGAAGGAGTAGGGTGACACCTCGATCTTGATACTAATCTATCGACTAGCTTCTCTCTCAAACACACACACAAACACACACACACACACACACACTACCCAACACCGAAGGAGTAGGGTGGCACCTCGATCTTGATAGTAATCTATCTACTCCTCTTTCAAACACACACACATACACACACACTCGCTAGTTGTGCCTCTGTGCCTACCGCGCACACTCTCGATACGTCTTTCTCTCCCTCCCGCTCCCCACCCCAACAATGACAGCAGAAGGGTGACAACTCGATCTGATCGTAATCTGTCAATTGGTTTCTCTCTCAAACATTGTGTCTCTGTGCCTCACTCAGTAGCCCCCTCGATATGTAGACTTCTCGCGCGTGCACAGCTGTAGTGATGATGACGCTGAACCCAGTGTGCCTCATTTTTACCGGCCTCATGTGATAGTTTTCACCCTGTTTTCTGTTAATTAACAAGGCAACCTTTTCTTTGTTACTACTAGTGAATCTGAAATCATTCGGGGCAGACATAAAATATATCACTTCAACCCAATTATCGTAGTAACTATTTTAAAAGAAACTAGCTAGATGCCCGTGCGTTGCATGGAACATCAAGATGCATTTGTATGAGTAGTTTATCTTGTGAGAGAAAAGGATGAACGGGGGAAGGCCTTATTTGCGAACATGGAGAGGGGAGTGGGTATATTTTTGCAAAATTGCCATAGTTTCCTTCCTATCCATTAGATATAAATCCGACGGCCTATATTGCAGAATGGTACGCACACCATCATCACCAACTCTGTTTTCTACTCCCTCCGTTCCTAAATATTTGTCTTTTTAGAGATTTCAACAAGTGACTACATACGGAGCAAAATGAGTGAATCTACACTCTAAAATATGTCTACATACCCATCCGTATGTGGTAGTCCATTTGAAATCTGAAAAAGACAAATATTTAGGAATGAATGGGGTATAAGAGTAGACATGGAGATATATCTCCAGCATGGTCTACAACAAAAATGTGCTGGACTGCTGGTTAGCGCCGGATGCTCGCAACGCGATGACCTGAGTTCAAATTCTGTCTTTAACTTTAGATTTTTATATTATATATTACTTATTTAATATATACTTCTTTCGCTACTGTACTGATAGTGGAACCCACAGAGTACTTAGAATACAAGATTAAGGATGGACTTGTTTCTTTTTAATTTTCTGTATGAAGCTATAGCCACCCTGCAAATCACGTGTACACTGTACATGCAATTAATTTTTTATAGAGGGACAATCATACACGCAATTAACTCAAATGGATTGGATGTCACTCTATTATTTCCAGCATAAGAGCATCTCCAACGGCAGCCGAGAAATTTCCTCCCGCTTCCTTCCGCGGAGGACGACATCAAACGCCGGCGTCATACATTTTCACAACTCTAACCAACCAGATGAAATTCGTGCAAACACGGACTGATTTCATATAAGCATGAAGGATTTCGTATAAAAAGCCGGATCTTCATATAAACATGATGGATTTCATTACATTTACATGAACTAAGCGGTGCTAATCCGGCTCTCTTGGTATAATTAATACTCCCTCTGTCTGGAAATACTTGTCCTAGAAATGGATGTATCTAGACTTATTTTAGTTATAGATACATACAATTTATCCATTCTTAGAACAAATATTTCCCGCCAGCTAGAGAGGGAGTACATAATCTAAATGACTGCCCGCGGATCCCTTTGTGTTCCTCATGTCCGGCAGACACTTGCGGGGTCGACGAAGGTCCTCGGAAGAGACGAAGCAACAAAGAAACCACCTGAATGCGTAGTCGTCGCCTCGGCGATGGCCTTCATGGGACCCAAGTGGCGGCGGCCTCCCGTGTTCTACTTCTCCTCAATGATGGCGGCGGACACGGAGAAGCTGGCCACCGACTCATCGCTCTCCACGCACCCGGCTTCTGTCTCTGCCTGCATGGCGCTGCCGCATGCACGGGAGGCGCGGCCGCAGGCATGGGAGGCGCGCCCACAGACACGGGAGGCGCGGACACCGCATACACTGGTGGTGCGGTATGACGCGACAGCGACAACACCCGTACCGGCATGCTCGCCGCCGTGCCGGCGTGGAGCAACTCGCCACTCCTCATCGAGCTAAACTGGAGCAGCGAGTTGCTGAACCACGCGCCTGCTTGGGGTGGCAACTGGCTCTGTCGGGCCAAGCAAGGTTGGTGAAGAACCGAGCGGCCTCGCCCGTATCCGGAGGGCTCGGCGGGCCATCCAGCCAGGTAGTATGCCGGAGAACGGCTCCTCGAAAGCCATCAGAAGAGTGGATAAAATGGTGAAGGAGGAGATGGGAGAGCCGCAGAGGGGTGCGATTCTTGCCTGCTGTCTGTCTGGCCTCGTTTAAATAGAGGGCGGACGATAGGAGCTTGGCCGGCGTCTGGCCTCGTTTAAACTGTGGGCGGACAGGAGGAGCTCGGCCGGTGTTGCGTTTAATTCCAGCCCGCTCATGAACAGACGTGTGGCCGGAGTAGGTTTCTCGGTTTGCATGCAGGTTTAACGGAGGGGTTTGATGGAGGCGAGGAGGCATGTTCAGCCGGGCGTGAAGCGGGCGGCGCAGTACTATTCAATTTGATAGCGGGCGGCGCAGTTCCTGATACAACTTTAATGCAGACGAGGGAGGGGGTGGAGGTTCCCGAAATGTTGAACGGCCAATGCATCCTCCTTCAATTAATGCATGAGGAAAGTAATGGGAGGAGGAACGGGAAAAGAGGCTGCACGATGTGAATGCAATGCAGTTTGCCCTCATATAAAGGCGCCCCTCCATTCCAATGCATCTACCACATCGTACGCACCTAAGCATTTGCCTAAGCACCTACACTAAGCGCAAAAGTGCTCACTCCAGACCCATGGCGGCGATGCGCGCGAGCGGCCAGCGGTTGTGCCAGATGGTCCACAACGCCGGCCTGTGGCATGGCGCCGAGGATCGTCTCCAGACGGTGTTGGAGACCGGCTGGTGGATGGCCGCCGTCGACGCCAACTACGACTCTCATTTGGACCAAATGATCGTTGACACCACCAACAAGTTCACCGTCCTCAAGAAGCTCGTGGACGACATCGTTGTACTCCTCTAGCCCGTGCGCCCAGGCTCCTCATTGCCTGCCACCCTAATCGGCCTCCATGGCCAGAACCTCTTTCAAGCACTGGTGGCCCTGTGACTGCCCGCCGATGCCACGAAGAATGTCCACCTGGAGGTCGCGCTCGCCGCGAGGCGCCTCGCCCTGCAAGAATTCGTCGACCTGCACATCCACGTGTACGAGCAAATCATGTACATAGGTATCTACAAGTCCAGTGAGGACGCTACGACGTTGGCCTTCCTCAACCGACTGGAAACCTTGGATGCCTTTGCTGAGAAGCACCTTCACCTCGCCACAAAAGCCACCACTCCTTAGCCGCCGGTCGGTGGCCCGGTGCACTAAGTTGAGGAGGAGGAGGTCGTACGTTGATGGATGCATCTTTCTTCTTGCCTCCTGTAACCACCACTGCGATCGCATCATCGCGGCCTTAATTCTTATTGTGCTATTGCATTCTCGTTCTAGTCAATACCGACATGTTTGATCCCTTTGCTTAATTATATGCATCACTGTAACTAGTACTCCATCCGCCAATTTATAAGTTGTGCTTACCTTTTCTATCAACTTCGTGCAACACGCAGGCATCTTGCTAGAAACACTAGAACATGTCGGACCGCATGTGACCAAACCAACGATGCGCTAACCTAGCTACTATGTACCCTGCTTATCTGGCAGAAATAGCCCCGCCCTAGCATTTCCAATCGTTATTTCTATCTATCGATCGTGCCAAGGAGCACAACCAAATGTTACAATTTATACATGTTTCTCTACTCCTACTCCTATAATAGACTCAGTTGGTGATGGTGGTGTGTCTGCCATCCATCGTTTCTGACCATTAGATCTTCATCTAACGGCTTTGAGGTAAGTTGTGGCATTTTTGCAACAATAGCCCACTTCTCTGCTCCAATTTGGAGAAAACCCCTTATTATCTTGAAAGCAACCACATCCCTCCCTCACCTCATCAAAACAGCCTGAGAAATATATTTTGAGTGAGAAGTAATATATTAGGAGTATATCAAAACAAGAGTGATTTCTTTCAAGTTTGTGAACAAGTACTACTATTCTACTACTTTGGATCCGTCGCAACGCACGTGCACATTGCTAGTAAAAGGAAAAGGCCTGCCGCGTTCGTGTCGCACCCCCACATGCCCGGGAATCGGGAGTACTCCACACCCCGTCCGGTATGACACATAGCTTAGGGAAGGCGTGTTGCCTAGCATTTTCACTTTCATGTGGGACCATCGTTGAGCAAACCGACTATTGGCAAACCGCACCCCGCCCGCCGCCGGGTTGGAAAACAGAAACGAGGGGAAGATCTAGCTATAGTACGGAAGCCAAGAAATTTGGTGTCAGATGGGGCTCATTGATAGAGTAGGAGCATTCCGTACTACTACTCCTACTAGTACCAAGTTTCTACTATAAAACTAGTACTACCACTATACAACTAGGTACGTGCACGACACAACATCGTAGGAACAAAAAAAGGGAAGATCTTGTTTTGGGTGATTTATCTTTTTTCTAGTCAATGTAGTATGAATAATATGATTTGGGGGGCACCCATGAAGCTTATGTGGCTTGGTTGCATGGCTATGAAAGGTTAGAGAAAAATAAATAGATAATGTGTTTAGAGTGCACTCCACTAAATAGATATACTTTGGATCCATTGCAATGCATGGGCCGGCACATCTATATCTATACCCCCTATATAGTGTGTGTATAACTTTGAAAGTTGGTCGTCGGATGAAGCCAATCCGACGGTACAAAGATGGCATATACGAGCACTATTCGCCATCAGATATCATCTACATTCCACCAAATTCTGCAACATGTAGAATCTATAAGACTCCATGGTTGAACTTAAGATTGCAAACCAAACATCTATACCCCTATACAGTGTGTGAATAACTTTGAAAGTTGGTCACTGGATGAAGCCAATCGGACGGTACAAAGATGGAAAATCCGAGCACTACTTGCCGTTGGATATCATCTACATTCCACCATATTCTACCACATGTAGAATCTAGAAGACTCCATGGTTGAACTTAGGGTCAGTTTGGTTCATGACTAACTTTGCCACAACTAAGCTTAGGCAAAGTATGCCCGCCACAAAAAATGTGGCTAACAAAATGGCCACCACAAGGGGCTGTTTGGTTCCTAGCGACACCTTGCCACACTTTGCCACACCTAACCTTAGGCAAGTTTTACCAAGTTAGGTAGGTGTTTGGTTCTAGCCACACCTAAGGCAAGATTTTTTTTATGAGCGGTGAGCCTGACATGTCATAGACACAAAAAGTGTGGCAAGATTCCCTTGGCGTGGCAACCTTAGGCTGCAAACCAAACATCTATACTCCTATATAGTGTGTGAATAACTTTGAAAGTTGGTCGTTGGATGAAGCCAATCTGACGGTACAAAGATGGCAAATCCGAGCACAATTGGCCGTTGGATATCATCTACATTCCACCAGATTATGCCACATGTAGAATCTACTCCCTCCGTTCCTAAATATAAGTCTTTGGAGAGATTTCACTATGGACCACATACGGAGAAAAATGAATGAATCTACACACTAAAATGCATCTATATACATCCGTATGTGGTCCATAGTGAAATCTCTACAAAGACTTATATTTAGGAACGGAGGGAGTAGAAGACTCCATGGTTGAACTTAAGCATAATGCACAAACCACCAGAATCTCATGCGTGCAATGCACGTGTACCTTACTAGTTGGTAGTAGTAAGAAACAAATTCCGGGTTTGGCACAAGCTCGTACTGCGGGAGCACCACAAGGCCTGCCACAGGAGTTACATTTCCCTCTCGGGGCCCACGGGACCGAGCTTCAGTGGCTTAGTGCACCGGCCTATGAGTCAGTGACATGCGGACCTTAAATGCGGCTGGCCAACATGTCATTCTCATGGTGGTGGCGTGGTTCGTGACTCACTCGTTCGAGATGAACCGGTCGGTGGTGGCGCGGCCGTGGCGAGGGTGCCACCGTTGGGTGCCGGGGTGTTACGAGGCGTAGATGGACACACCAGCGGGTACTACCTGTAGTACAGAAGTACTCCAGCTGAGGATTGATGCCCCAGACGAAATGTGTCACAACCGCTGGATGAAAATTTGATGGTGCGGGAGTACGATCGAAGCACAACAGTGGAGCAGGCAAACCATGTCCAATTGGGTGCGGTTGTGGTAGAAAGTTGATGGTTGCCGCAGTTCAGCTGGCCCGCATGTCATGCACACAAAGGTAGAGGAGCGGTGGGGCCGAGAGGGATGAGGTGCACGTCGGGGGGATGAGGATCCTCTGACATTAAAAATCCTACCATTGGGTCACTAACATGTGGGCCCCCCAAGCATGGGCCCCACCTGTAAGTGAAGGAAAGGCAGGGTAAGGCAGTGATAGCCACATCAGAGGATCCACGTCCACGTCGGGGGACGTTATGCCGTGGGTTGGAGTGGCGTCGTGGGAATCGCATGTGGGTGTGGTAGTGGTAGAAACAAGAAACATGATGGTCGTCGTGGTTCAATTTCCATGGACAAGCTGTCATGTTTGCTGACACATGTATATCAAAACTAGAGTGTTTATATTTCAAGCACGTGAACAAGTATTATTCTACTACTTTGGATCCATTGCAACGAACGGGCCAGCACATTGGTAGCAGTAGTCTCTATCTCTATCTCTAGAGGCCTTCCCTCATTCATCCCTTTCTCTCACAAGATAAACTACTCATACAAATGCATCTTGGTGTTCCATGGAACACACGAGGATGTTTCCTTGGGGGTCTCTCCAGCGCGGCGTGTCCATAGTTGCAAGTTGACGCCCCTTGAGATGCCGACGCTGAGGGGCACTCGGATTTCCTCCGATGAGCAGGTAAGATGAGTTTGATCACGTAGTAAATGCACTCTAAAGACTACTTCTGTGTCCATTTCCTAATTCTCCCCCTGCCCACTGTTTCACAGGTTAGGCTCGGTGTGAGTGGAGATTGGCTTGCATATGTACGATAGGGTACCAACATCAATTTGCACAACATTTACAATGGTGACACCATTCCCGTAGAACCTTTGTCCAACATTGGGATCAACCATGCAACGGGCCACCGCATGAATTGGTACGATGGAACCACGGTGAGATTGAAGAAGATAGCACAAACCTTGCACATGGCGGTCAAAGGTGGACCATGCTATCTGCGGCCGATTTGTTGCCGTACGAGTACGAAGACGCCATGCTCCTTTCTAACCGCATCTTCGTGGTGACAAACCAGGGGACTTGTTTCATATGGGACACATCCTACGGTATACTCCCTCCCTCCCAGTTTATTTGTTTTAAATCTTTTCGTTTTATAAGTTTCAAATTCAAATTTAGAGCTCCCCATCACATGTTGAGATTACAATGTCCATTAAATCGTTGCGTGCATGTATAGTAAAGAAACAAATATCGAGTTTGGCACGAGTTCGTGCAGCGGTAGCACCACAAGGCCTGGCGCAGGAGTTACATTTCCCTCTCAGGGCCCTCGAGACTGAGCTTCAACGCCTTACTACACCTGCCTTTGAGTCAATAACATGTGGACCCGATAGGTGGCTGGTCCACTTGTAATGCTCCCAAAGGCAGAGGGGCAGTGGGGCCGAGAGGGGTGAGCCGCAGGTCAGGGGACGTGTGGTGTCATGGGTTCGAGCGGCGTCATGGGAATCACATGTGGCTGTGGTAGAAACTTGATGCTCGCCGCATTTAAGGTGGCCCACATGTCATGCACATAAAGGCAGAGGGGCGGTGCGGTGTAGGATCGAAACTATGTCTAGAGGGGGGGGGGGTGATTAGACTACTTGACCAAATAAAAACTTAACCTTTTCCCAATTTTAGTTCTTGGCAGATTTTAACAACTTAGCACAAGTCAAGCAATCTTAACACAATTCAAGCAAGCATGCAAAGAGTATATGAGAAGCGGAAAGTAAAGCATGCAACTTGCAAGAATGTAAAGGGAAGGGTTTGGAGAGTGTGAACGCAATAGGAGACATGGATGTTTTTGTCGTGGTTCCGATAGGTGGTGCTATCGTACATCCACGTTGATGGAGACTTCAACCCATGAAGGGTAACGGCTGCGCGAGTCCATGGAGGGCTCCACCCATGAAGGGTCCATGAAGAAGCAACCTTGTCTATCCCACCATGGCCATCGCCCACGAAGGACTTGCCTCACTAGGGTAGATCTTCATCAAGTAGGCGATCTCCTTGCCCTTAAAAACTCCTTGGTTCACTCTACAATTTTGTCGGAGGCTCCCAAGTGACACCTAACCAATCTAGGAGACACCACTCTCCAAAAGGTAATAGATGATGTGTTGATGATGAACTCCTTGCTCTTGTGCTTCAAATGATAGTCTCCCCAACACTCAACTCACTCTCATAGGATTTGATTTGGTGGAATGACGATTTGAGTGGAAAGCAACATGGGAAAGGCTAGAGATCAAGATTCATATGGTTGGATTGGAATATCTTGGTCTCAACACATGAGTAGGTATCTCTCCCTCAGAAAATGGGTAATGGAAGTGTAGGCACGATCTGATGGCTTCCCTCACGAATGAGGAGAGGGTGGAGGGGTATATATAGCCTCCACACAAAATCTAACCGTTACACACATTATACCAAACTCAGTGGGACCGAATCAGAAAACTCGGTCGGACCGATTTAGTACATATGTGACCGTTAGGCAATTTCGGTGGGACTGACATGTCATCTCGGTGGGACCGATATCATTAGGGTTAGGGCATAACATAATCTCGGTTGGACCGACTAAACAAACTCGGTTGGACCAACTTTGGTAATAAGCAAACAGAGAGTTGGTCAGGCAAACTCGGTGGGACCAATTCGCTCGTCTCGGTGGGACCGAAGTGTTACGAAAAGGAAACAAAAAGTTTGCATTGCAGACTCGGTGGGACCGATCGCTCATCTCGGTTACACCGAAATGTTATAAAGGGAAACAGAGAGTTTGCAACCCCATCTCGGTGAGACCGAGATCCCTATCGGTTAGACAGAAAAGACTAGGGTTTCTGGCAGTGGCTATGTCAAATGAACTCGGTGGCGCCGGATGAATCAAATCGGTGGGGCCGAGTTTGACTTTTGGTTTGGGACATATGTGGATATGAGAAAGTGGTTGAGGGATTTTTTTTTGACTGTGAACTGTGGGGAAAACCCCCACAGCATATCAGAACTTTATTAAAGCCAGACAACAGTTACAACAACATGATTACAAGAGGTAACCGCAAGGAGAGGAGAAAAACAAAATAAAATAAACAGGCTAAAACTTAAGGTGGTTGAGGGATTTTGGAGCATATCACTAAGCATTTTGGGCAAGCAAGCCATTAAGCAACACCTCATCCCCTTTTAATAGTATTGGCTTTCCTATAGACTCAATGTGATCACTAAAATGGAAAATGTAGAGTCTTGGACTTTGAAGCTTGAGCCAATCTTTTGTCCTTAGCATTTTGAGGGGTCCACATTCCTTATCCATGCCATGCCAATCATTGAACTTTCCTAAAATATTTATCTTGTAATGGCATTAGTTCAATGAGCTATATGTTGTTAATCATTACCAAAACCACCCAGGGATAGTTGCACTTTCAATCTCCCCCTTTTTGGTAATTGATGACAACATATAGATCAAAGCTTCGACAAATGATAATAAGATTGAAATACATTGTCACTTTGAGAAGTATTTAACAAACAAGAGCTCCCCTTAAATTTGTGCATTATTTAAAATTTGCTTTGGACTGCAAATGCACAATGTGTTAGGATCATGGGTCACTCTTCCATGTCACATACATCTTGGTGGAGCGCTCAAAATGATAATAATTGAACACATGCACTCATCACCAAGCAAAGTCAATGATCATAAATGGATATGAAGGATAATATCATTCAAGCAGACATTAAAGTAGCATATGATCAAACACACGATCATCCAAGTATCTCACAAAAGACATAATGTAACAAGCAAACACACAATAAAGTCCAAGCAAGTAAAATGCAAAGAGAGACAAAACAACACACTCTCTCTCTCAAATACTATGATCTATACATATTTCTCCCCCTTTGGCAACAAGTACCAAAAAGTTAAAAATATGCATAGTGCTATGCGTCTCTCAGGCTTGGTCTTCATGAGGTGCTGTAGAGATGACTCCAAGGATGAAAGCGTCTGTAGATGTGGTTGGAGCTGGTGGAGTGGCTGCTGGAGCTGGTGGCTGCTGGTGCTGATGTAGTAGCTCTTGCGTCTGGGACAGGCAGTGCAGCAGATCTCTGACTTCTGGGCACTCTAGTAAAAGCATATGTAGTAGACTTGCCTTTCTTCTCCTCCACTTCCTCCTAAAGTTGCTCAACCACTAACTGAATCTCAGTTACCTTGACATCAAGATCATAGAACTTCTGCTCAATAATCCTCTCCAAGCTCTCCCGGTTTTGAGTCAGGGTGGCCAAGCCCTTCTCAATCCTCAAGGTGGATTGGATCAGATATCCAAGCTGATCTTGCTTGCTCTTCAAGAACACTTGAGATGCCTCTTCAGCTGTTGGCATCTTTGCAGCTTTCTATGCCCTTGCCTTCTCTCTCTTCTCATGTGCTTGCACTAATGATGGATCTTCCTCAGTCATGACAACAATGTTATCCTAAAAGTCTGGCCTGGGGGGTAAATGCTCCTTGTCCAACAGATATGTGCCTGTGCCCATCTTGGAGTTGATGAGCACCTGAATTTGTGGAGCATACCCACAAGATCTCTTCTGATCTGCAGCTGTCCTCTTATTGTTTCAACAATCAGACTCATCACTTTGAACTTTTGAGGAACATCAAATATATGCAGCAAGTTGATGGAGTGTCCTTTGATCATTCTGTGATCTCCAGATTTTGGCAACACAGTGTGCCTCAGAATGGTATTGATAGTAGGCAGGCTTGACAGTAAGTGCTTCACCGAGCCAAACTTGTGAGTCTCCAGGTCTGCATCAAGAATCTCCTTGTACATGCTAGCCATTGAGTTTTGATCCTTCTTCTTCTTGGCATAGACATCCAAGTCATCTTCATGAGCTTCTGGGGCATTGATCAATCTAGCCCACTCATCAATTGTAGACTGGTACCTTGTACCCTCTGACATCCATACAATTCTGCCATCTGGATAGAAATGGGCAGTAGAATAGAATTGCATGATCAGCTCATCATTCCACTTAGTGAGCTTTTGGCCAACAAACTTGTCACCTCACATGCCTTGAAGCTGTCATAAACACCTGGGAAGTGATCTTCATTCTCTCTAATGTAGGTCCAGTCCACCCATCTCATGTCACACACTATGGGCTTCTTGTCAAGCAGGATTGTCTCATAGAAATCTTGTTGTTCCTTTGTGTGGAACCTGTAATCCACAGCAGTTCTCCTCCTAACAGCATATGGGTCAGCCTTTCCCACTGTCTAAGTCCTGCATCCTTCCTGATCCTCATGTCTTCTGCAATAGGATGTGCATCATTATGATCTGGGATCTTTGGCTTTAGCTTCCTTAGCACTTGGGCTTCAACTTCCTCTTCTTCAGTCTCAGGCACTGGGGCCTTGTTCTTCTCCTCAGCACGTATGTTCCTGGTACTCCTCTTGGGTGCAGTCTTGGGAACTGGAGGAGCAGCTTTGGGAGCAGTTTTGGGCTTAGCAGCAGCCCCTGACTTTATAGCATCTCCCATGAGCTTCTGTGCCTTAGGTGCTGGAGCAGCATCCTCTTCCTCTTCCTCTTCTTCATCAGATCTTACCATTGAAGATTTTCCAAGAACTTTGGCTGGTGTTGTTCTTGCCCTCTTCTTCTTCTTGTCCTCACCAGCTACCTCTTCTTCAGATTCAATGGTGAACTTCATAGTTTCACCTGTGGCAACTTTCCTTGGCTTGGATGTAGGCACTCTCCTAGCTGGTGCCTTTCTGTTCATGCCTGGCCTAGTTGATGTAGCAGTGCCAAAATCTTTCTTCACTACCTTCTTCTTGGAAGTGGCCTCATTCTCAGCTGCAACATAGTCTTCATCATCTGAATCAGAAGTTCTCTTCTTCCTTGTTCTAGTATCTGCCTTGGGCAAGTTACTAGGTGTGCTCCTGCTGCCCTCATCATAGCTGCTGGAGGGACTAGTGCCCTCACTCAACTGTCCTTGCTGTTCAGACCTATTCTGGCTGTCACTCTGGTCAGTCATCTTGCAGGCAAACTGTCAGCAGACCCTGTGAAATAGGTTGTAGATGAGGTAGAGTAGACGAGCATCACAAAGTACAGAGGTTTTGCAAAACAAATTGAATCAAAAAGCTTAGTTTTAGTTCTCTACAGAAGTGATCTTGGAGCTACCGAATTGACAAACTCGGTGATACCGAAGCAACACTTGGAACCTAAACTAGTGAACACGGTTGGGCCGAGTCATAGTTTGGTGGCACCGAGATTGCTAGGGTTTCACAGAATCCTAAACTCGGTTACACCGATTTGCATGTTTTGGTCAGACCAAAAAGCGCATGTGCAATGGCCTAAGCCGAATCGGTGAGACCGATTTCTACATTTCGGTCGGTCCGAGATGAGTTCTGCGAAGGGCTAACCCTAAAATTTTCGAATCAATCTAGGCCTTAGGAAGATTTAGCTGGATAGATTAATCTCATTCGTGGCAAGATGCATGACATTGTCCTTGTTCTAGGAATCGGAGTGAAAAAAGACAGCACAAGGGGTCGAACACGTACCCTAGAGCGGCGAGTGTTCGCTACGGCGACGGCGGAGCAGAATCTGTCGACGGTGGTAGAGTCCAACGGCGGGAGGTCATTGGCGGAAAGGAGACGATCCGGAGACTCGAGGAGGCAGAGCAGGACACACGCGGGCTGAGAAGATTTGAAGTAATTTCCAAAATCTCACCCATGGATATATATATCCCGACCCTGTCGGTGTGACCAGTGGAACAACTCAGTGGCACCGAGATCGCAGAATCACAAGCGGTAGCTGCAACTCGGTGTGACCAAAGTGTTAAATCGGTTGCACCGAGATGAAAACCTAGATCAACTTAGTGAACTCGGTTTGATTGAAATGGATTTCTCGGTCAGACCGAAATGCACAAAGAGGTTTTGGAAGTTTAAGTCTATGACGAATCGGGGACTCCGAGTGCTCCTCACATAGAGTGGTTCGAATCTGAATTGATCAAACTTTATGATGTAGCATGAATAGAGTTTGAGACAAGAAAAGCATAGATAGCTAGAGAAGTTTCTTAGGCATTCTTGTCCATCCACTTGGCAAAATAAAAAGATCTAAACAATCAAAACAACAAGTGGATGCCCTTGAATGAGTAAAATACGCAACCAACATGCTCATACACTAAAATGGCAAATGAAATATGTGGCAAAGCATGCACAACCAATTCTAGCATATATCAAACAATTGGCAATGATTAGGTCATCTCTATATGAGTATATTGACTTAGGAGTCAAATGAGAACATTTGATCATAGGCCATACTCATCGTTTAAGCACGAGTGGGGTTACCACTTTTACATAAAGCATTGTTGTGTTCACACCATTAGAGTTGTTTTAGCTCAATTCTTTAGAGTAAAGCTCCCCCTAGATGTGAGATCCCCCCTAATAGGGAAGAACTAACCTTGGGTTTTGTCGATGATGACTTCATGTAGGTGTTGAAGATGTGGATGCTCAATGTTGTTGATCATTTGGAGCAATCCATTGGAGTGATTTGCACTTTCAATACCTACACGGGTTAGTCCCACAAGGAACAAGCAAGAATATCCTTAGGCATAGAGTGATGCACACACAAGATGATGTCCATGAAAGCATTAGGTTACCTTGTCCGTTGTCTTACCAAGAAGAGGGTTTGTGACTCCTTGAACTAGTGCAAGATGTGGAAGTTGATTGCACTTGTCCTTGCCAAAATGATATCAGTGAAGTATATTGATGGAGTCACCCTCAAGAACTCTCTAGTCCTTCTTCTTTGGGATCCACATCATCTTGATGGGAGTCCTTGGGGTACTAGTGGAACTTGATGAAGTAGAGCTTGATGTAGTCTTGGGAACCCACTTGACCAAGGCCTTGGGAGCTTCTTCAAATGCATCAATCTCCTCTTGAAGCTTGTCCTTGCCTTTCTTGCTTGTGGTCTTGTGGTGGAATATCATCTTGAGCTTGTGTCCCTTGGAAATAAGTAGGATCATACTTCTCTTGTTGGGGAACAAACTTCATCTTGTGGTATTGATCTTCTTTCCACTCAACTCCATTGGCATTGAACTTTCGTTCAAAACCAACACCTTGATTCTTCCGGTGCCTTCCTTACTTGCGTACAATTTCCTCAAATTGCTTACTCCCGGCAAGGCTCTTGTAGACTCCCTTCTCTATAATTCCCTTCAATAAGCTATTTTCTTGCTCAAGTGTAACTTGGCTAAGAGAATCATTAGTGGAATCAAGAGAACTACTAGAAGCAACAACATTGGATTTAGCATGATTATTGTTACTACTAGAGGAATCTTTCTTACTCTTGTTACTAGACTTGACTTGTGGCATGTAAGTAGATAAGAGTAAATGCTTGGAATGTAAGAAGAACTTTTTTTGCGAAGATCATCATTGATTGCCTTTAAAAACTCATGCTCTTGCTCAAGGTTTAGCTTTTCAAAGCGTAACTTCTCATGAGCCTTTAAAAGTTCTCGATGATCTTCCAAGATAGTTTCATGAGCTAACTTAAGAGTGTTTAGTTCTTTACTTAGGCGCTCAATCTTCTCCTTATCATTGTCATTCATTTTATCTTGATTAGCATGATTAGTTGACGTTTCATCGTAGTATTCATCACTAGAGTTGTCAACAAGTAAATCATCATCACCTAACAAGTCATCTTCATCACTATTGAAATCAACATACTCGGGGTGTGATACCTTTGGGCCTTTAGCCATGAAGCATCTTCCAATTCCTTCATTTGGTGAGTCAAATATGTCGTAGGAGTTGGTTGACACAAGTGCTAGGCCGGCAACACCTTCATCTTGAGTATATTCGGAGTCAGAGTGATAGCTTCTCTTGGAGTGATTGTCGGAGTCGGAGCCGGATACCCATTCACCAACATGATCTTGATGTCTTCGCTTTGTGTAGCTCTTTGATGATTTGTCCTTCCTTTCCGAATCCTTGCTTCTCTGGGAGGTTCTTAGTTCATAATGATCATCTCTACTCCTCCTCTCTCTTGGTGGTGATTCTTCTCTTCTACTTCTTCTTTTGGGTGAATCTTCTCTCCTTTTGTAAGGAGCCGTACACTCATTGGAATAGTGTCTGGGTCTTCCACAATTGTAGCAATTACGTTCTCGACTCGAAGATCATTTGTCATTGTAGGACCTTCACTTGGAACTCCTTTCCTTGTTTCTACTCTTGTAGAACTTGTTGAAGTTTTTCACCATTAAGCTCAATTCCTCATTGAAGGTTTGTTTCTCACTTGATGATGTAGGAGCATCACATGAGGCTTAGTAAGCACCACTTGACTTGTTGTGAAGCTCTTCCTTATCCTTGAGTGATATCTCATGAGCAACAATTCTTCCAATGACTTCCGTAAGCTTGAGATCTTTGTAATTGGGCATCATTTGGATCAATGTGCACATGGTATCACATTTTCCATCCAAGGCTCTTAGGATCTTCTTGATGATGAATTTGTCGGTCATCTCTTCACTTCCTAAGCCGGCAATCTCATTTGTAATGAGAGCAAGCCTAGAGTACATTTCAGCGACACCTTCACCATCCTTCATTTTGAACTTGTCAAGTTGACTTTGAAGCACATCCAATTTGGATTCCTTGACGGAGTCGGTACCTTCATCCATGTCAATCAAAGTATCCCAAATTTCCTTTGCATTCTCAAGGCGGCTGATTTTGTTGAATTCTTCGGGGCACAATCCGTTGAAGAGGATATCACAAGCTTGAGCGTTGTATTGCAGTATCTTCAACTCTTCCGCGGTAGCTTCATGGTTTGGTTCTCTCCCATCGAAGAATTCACCTTTCAAGCCAATACACACAATAGCCCAAATGGCAGGGTTATGTCCAAGAATATGCATTTTCATCTTATGCTTCCAACTAGCAAAATTAGTACCATCAAAGTAAGGACCTCTATGGTGGTAATTTCCCTCGCTAGATGCCATACTCTCCTAGGTTGTGAAACCAAGGCTATCATCACCAAAAGCTATGGAAATCAAGGCAAATTAAGACTAAAGCTCTGATACCAATTGTAGGATCGAAAGTATGTCTAGAGGGGGGGGGGTGATTAGACTACTTGACCAAATAAAAACTTAACCTTTTCCCAATTTAAGTTCTTGGCAGATTTTAACAACTTAGTAAAAGTCAAGCAATCTTAACACAATTCAAGCAAGCATGCAAAGAGTATACAGTAGCGGAAAGTAAAGCATGCAACTTGCAAGAATGTAAAGGGAAGGGTTTGGAGAGTGCAAACGCAATAGGAGACATGGATGTTTTTGTCGTGGTTCCGATAGGTGGTGCTATCGTACATCCACGTTGATGGAGACTTCAACCCACGAAGGGTAATGGCTGCGCAAGTCCACGGAGGGCTCCACCCACGAAGGGTCCATGAAGAAGCAACCTTGTCTATCCCACCATGGCCATCGCCCACGAAGGACTTGCCTCACTAGGGTAGATCTTCATGAAGTAGGCGATCTCCTTGCCCTTACAAACTCCTTGGTTCACTCCACAATCTTTTCGGAGGCTCCCAAGTGACACCTAACCAATCTAGGAGACACCACTCTCCAAAATGTAATAGATGGTGTGTTGATGATGAACTCCTTGCTCTTGTGCTTCTCCCCAACACTCAACTCACTCTCATAGGATTGGATTTGGTGGAATGATGATTTGAGTGGAAAGCAACTTGGGAAAGGCTAGAGATCAAGATTCATATGGTTGGATTGGAATATCTTGGTCTCAACACATGAGTAGGTGGCTCTCTCTCAGAAAATGGGTAATGGAAGTGTAGGCATGATCTAATGGCTTCCCTCACAAATGAGTAGAGGGTGGAGGGGTATATATAGCCTCCACACAAAATCTAACCGTTAGACACATTATACCAAACTCAGTGGGACTGAATCAGAAAACTCGGTCGGACCGATTTAGTACATATGTGACCATTAGGCAATTTCGGTTGGATTGACATGTCATCTCGGTGGGACCGATATCATTAGGGTTAGGGCATAACATAATCTTGGTTGGACCGATTACACAAACTCGGTTGGACCGACTTTGGTAATAAGCAAACAGAGAGTTGGTCAGGCAAACTCGGTGGGACCGATTCGCTCGTCTCGGTGGGACTGAAGCGTTACGAAAAGGAAATAGAGAGTTTGCATTGCAGACTCGGTGGGACCGATCGCT
This sequence comes from Triticum aestivum, assembly GCF_018294505.1. Lineage (NCBI taxonomy): Eukaryota > Viridiplantae > Streptophyta > Magnoliopsida > Poales > Poaceae > Triticum > Triticum aestivum. The sequence goes on from NC_057798.1 coordinate 325,509,586, forward strand.
CATCTCAGTTAGAACGAAACGTTACGAAGGGAAACAAAGAGTTTGCAACCCCATCTCGGTGAGACCGAGATCCCTATCAGTGAGACCGAAAATACTAGGGTTTCTGGCAATGGCTATGTCAAATGAACTCGGTGGCGCCAGATGAATCAAATCGGTGGGGCCGAGTTTGACTTTTGGTTTGGGACATATGTGGATATGAGAAAGTGGATGCGGGCTTCTGGAGCATATCATTAAGCATTTTGAGCAAGCAAGCCATTAAGCAACACCTCATCCCCTTTTAATTGTATTGGCTTTCCTATAGACTCAATGTGATCTTGGATCACTAAAATGGAAAATATAGAGTCTTGGACTTTGAAGCTTGAGCCAATCTTTTGTCCTTAGCATTTTGAGGGGTCCACATTCCTTATCCATGCCATGCTAATAATTGAACTTTCCTGAAATATTTATCTTGTAATGGCATTAGTTCAATGAGCTATATGTTGTTAATCATTACCAAAACCACCCAGGGATAGTTGCACTTTCATGCGGCCGAGAGGGGTGAGTTGCACGTCGGGGGACGTGGTGTCGTGGGTTGGAGCCGTGTCGTGGGAATCGTGAGTGGCAGTGGATGAAACGTGATGCTTGCCGTAGTTGAACTTCCATGGACAAGCTGTCATGTCTACGGACACATGCATTGCTTACCGATCACTGGAAGGAGTAGTTGAGAAAGCTAGGCGGATAAATAGTTCCTTATAGTCAAGCGGACCCATGCTACTACTTGTTCCAAAGACATGCACACCATTGAAATAGTCCATCTATATCAATATACACCGAGAGGGAATATTTTTTTTACAAGAGAGGAAATAGTTCATCCATCCATAATGCCCCGATGTTGCTTTCTGTGGGAGATGGCTTCGCAACAAGCTCTTTGGACCTTGCAGCTATCTCGAAACTCACATGGGCATCGAGGGCAGCATAGTTTATCTACTCGTACGCCAAGGGATAATTCTCCCATCTAGACGACCTTAATGCCAGTGTGTCGTCACCCTTCTGAATATTTGTACCAAGCACAAAATTTGCTATGTCGAATAGGGATGGTGTCTGTTTATCACAATGTTCTACAGGAATTTTGATTCTGGTTTGTAGGTTAGAGATGCTTTTCAAATCAAGGTTGTATGGCGCCAGCTTCTGTTTGTCCCCTTTGATGGCTGCCCCACAGAAGTATATGTCCTCCCGAGACAAGAAGTCATGAAGCTCACCTAGTATGGAGGGCGCGTTTATGATGTGGTATACCAAAACATCATCTTCGAGGCACAGCTGAAGGACGGCAGTGCGTTGGATCTTCCCAGTGGCATGCTCCGTGTACTCTGCATCGAGACCGATGACCCTCATCTCTACCTTTTCGAGGGAGTTGGATACATTGTTGACCCACTTCCGAACAACCCTTGGGTGGACGCTAAAAACCTGCATCTCGATCTCCTTCGCCATTTGGAACCGCTGGGACGGAGGGCTATGGTTTGGAGAATTAGGATTAGATGGCTAGTCTAACTAAAGCAGATTATTATTTAAAGGGGCTTCAGAATTACTCCAGGAGTATGTGAAGAGGTTAAAACAATGTGAATGCAGTGGGGTTTGGATGCAAATGAAGACTAAGGGAAGGTGAAGAAGCCGAGGAAAATCGGTTCCCGATGGAGAAATAAATGGGAGAAGTGGCGTGAAGGCAGTTGATTAGATGGCTGGCTAGGTAGACTAAACGAAAAGGCTATGCGGGTAGACTGAGGAGTCGTACCCGTTCATGTACGTGCCCATCCTTCTAGCGCTACATGTGCCACTGGCTAGTTGAGGTCACTCTTTCGAATCACCGTGGCGAGACATTTTATGATTTTTTTTATTTCTGCACCTTTCCTGATAGGTGGGACCTATGCAAACAGATAAAAAATGTGTCGTAGCTGGTTCAGATGGATATTGGCGCGTGCGTGGGAGACACAACATTCTCTGGTTAAGGAATACACGGTTATCCTCAAAAAAAAGGCCCATCTTCGCACTTCCGCATGCACGAGAATTTGGTTTTGCTTGCAATATGGATGATACCTGGAGGATGAAGTGAACATGCACGCTAGCACAAGAGACCTATTTCCGCTATACAACACTAGAGTACTCATGTTCCTACTACTAGTAGTAGTACAACTATGGTACACTTGATGGTCAAATACTATTCATCCGGTCCTCACAGTGAAGTGACAACACCCTGCGCCTGACACTAGTCCAGGCGGCGTGTTCGGGTTACCAATGTCAGCCTCACCCTGTGCACTGTGCATTCTGTCACCGCCGCTGTATAGCACATTAGTATGCCTTGCCTCGTCTCCCTCTCCCCTCCCATAACACCACTCCATCTCCATCTCTGTCTCCATCTCACTGTGCCCCTGTGTACCATCACCTCGCTCGCCTCCCCCAGTACCAGTATTCCCTCGCTAGCCACTCCAGCACCAACAACCTTCTCCCCCGTAAATCAAGCCCCCCAAAACCCCCGCCTTCCAAACTCCACCATGGCCGAACGTGAACCATGCAACATCGATATGAGCCGCGATCGAAGCAATCTCCCCAGTGACATCCTCGAGCTCTATTGTTCGTGTATGGATATGTTGAGCGCCCTGCGGCTGGCTGCATGCTCGAGGGACATGTACACGGCCATCGTCGAAGTGAGGCCTAAGCTTTTGAAGACACCCTGCTTGCTACTATCTGGTCTTGCAAGATTTGCTCACCATGATACGGAGGCGTACATGATGACCCTCTACTACAATCCGATCTCCATTAGCCGAAACTTCTTTGCAGGTATGTAGTGGGTCGTCATACATCATTTCCCTCGACTTCGATCCGATCACCATCGCCCGAAACTTCTTGGCAGGTATGTACTGGGTCGGCATGACCTCCCACTGGATGGCTGCCTTCAGAGAAGATGGTAAAAAGTTGGTGCTCATGAACTTATAGACCTCCCATGAGATTATCCTGTCTCCGTTGGATTATATAGAGTTTTACCATCGCGGTCCAAGTCATCTAGATTACCATGTCAGTTGGATGGACCTTGTTTTGCAGAAGATTGTAATCTGCCAAGTGCCCACATGACATGTGAATTACGCAGACTTCAAGCTAATTGCCTTGTTCGACCGCGGACTGGGCTATCTTTACGCTGGTGCCTTCTTTAGCTAGAGACAACTCAGCTCGCGCTGGATCATTGTCAAAGCTGATGCACACTTCTGTGATGCTATTGAACACAATGGCATCATCGACACGATCAAAAAAGCAGATGGCACCACGTATTGCTGGGACGACACGTGTAAGTTGTTTCCATCTCATGTTAATGATGGTGCCATGACACTGTTTGAACTTTTTGTGATGATTGGCATATCCCTGTTTGAGCAGAATTTGAGTAGAACTATGGCAATGTATTAGAGACGCCATAAATCAGCTATATTTGGAATGAGTTAATTCATGCGATTGTGACCATGTCATTACAACCAATTTGTACCCCTGAATAATCAAATGGTTAGGAATATATGGATATTCTCCTTATTTTACAGTAATCTATATACCACTACTAAATATGAGTGTGTATCTATGGCCATGTTAGTTTCCTCATTTTCATGATGTAGAAACATGCACCACACTGTTGGTTTCATCTAACCATACATTAGGGAAGTAAATGTGCATATGGATTACTCTATATTTGGAAGTAGTTAAATCATGTAATGCTTACCATGTGTACATACCTATATTCGCCCTTCAGCAATCAATGGCTAGAATAATATCCTCACAAAAAATTTGCCCATAGAACACAAGTATATAACAATGCATGGTCTGTTAGTTACCTTGAAGAATTTGTTTGTGAGGACAGAACATGATTACATAACATGCATGATATGGTAGTTTCCTGTGAAGAATCGATTGCGAGATAACATGACTATAACCATGCATGGCACTTCTATATTTTTGAACCCAGTATACATTTCCCTGTATTTTCCTCCCAGTTCCAATATGGACATATCAATGCTATTTCTTGCATTATCCTACTCATACTCTGAACAATGCTGATCTTACATTAACAATGCATGTCCTTTTTGATAAGATGTAGTATCCCTACAGTTATTACCCTTTGTAATCACACCACCTTTGCAAAAAACATGGAAGCACAACTGGTTCCTCGCTTGATCAGACAACGACATAAGACTGATGATCATTCAGACACATGAGCCAAAAAAGTTATATTGCGAAAACCCCACTGTATACAAGCACCCATGAAATACGTGAGTATCCGGACAATGGCTGTTACGTCTATGAGCAGGATACCAGCTTGTTGGGGCCTTCAGGATTTTTGAGTTGGAGGTGGGTAAACAGCCTTGGTTCACACCCTCTGTTTCTCAGACTCAATTATCTGATTAACCGGGAGATCACCGTTGGCAAGGACCTTGATGGCAGAGAGGCTCTGCTTGCTATGGAAAACTGTGTCTACACGACGAGCCCTAGGAGTTCGGGAGCAAACTCCCCTAATTGTCAACGATACAGCCTGTAGCCAAAAGAAGGTGAGTATGAGAAAGGCATCCGGATTAACTTTGATCCTTGGATGTCTCAATTACGATAGGTAGCGATGTGGTTCAAGCCTTCAGGGTTATAGGTAATCGGGCTGTTGCGTCGAAAGAGTGGAGTACTGGTGTCTCCGGATCACTGGTCGCTGAAGCGGAGCTGCAAATTATGATGGTGTTGGATCATCCCTATTCGAATGACTTGTTGTCTTTGCTGCTTGTTCTGGATGGGTAGTTCTCTCTTTTGTTATGCATATTCCTTGTCATTTGGTCATCCTCGTCTATGTCACTCTTACTATGTAATAGTTGCCTCTATTTAGAATGTGATTCTCGTCTGGATCACGAGAGTCTGAGCGCTGCAGATGGGTGCATTTTGGTGGTGTAGCAAGACTTCTTACGAACTATCATGTCTTGCTGTTTATGTCAGTAGTAGTCACTAGTCAGTGTTTGAATGTTGTATATATTGTTGTTTCGAACTGTTTATTGTCTCAAACTACTGGTGGGCTAAATGAGGGCATCACCATTCTCTAGTGTTTAGAGTATATCTTCTTTTTTCAAGTTATAATTTGAGCTCGGTGTCTTTTTGATGATGTACACTTGTTTGGGCTAGTGAGGTGTCGTTGAATATGGGCCGAGTAGTAACGCAATGCCAAACAGGTGAATTATGACTCTAAGGCGGGGCTCTCAAAAGATCCTCAAAAAAGGCTTGGCTCTCCAAAAAAGAAAGAATAAGGACTCTTAGGCCGACATGTGGGCGCCACCGGTGTTTTCTTGCGCTTGTGCGCCGAGAGCATATTGGCGCGTGTTCGAAATTCATGCTACCTTTTCATCCCCAATCTCCCGCCCCTCCCCCACCTCTGGAATCTTGATTCCTACTCCAGTTCCCCCAAATCCCCCTCCTGTACTCCCTGTACTCAAGTGCACTATCATGTCGCCGGTCAACGCGGATCTCCGAGCCAGAGATTCCGAGGTCCGTCCTGCCTTCGTTCGCTGCGTGCTGTCGCTCCACAGTGGCATGGCGGCGCTTGATGACCAGTTTGCTGGCAAAGTGATGATGGTAACCATCAACGGTGACGGGCCTCCCGTCTCGCCGGACGATCTTGTCAAAGCTTTTGGCATTGCGCACGACATCCAAATAAGTGACTTGCTCGTTGAAGTCTGTCCGCCACCGGCTGATTTCTTCGTCAGGTTCCAGACAACTTTTGACTACAGTCGTGTGTTCGAATCTTCCCGGCATTTGTTCTGCGATGGCACGCTGGTGAGCTTTGATCGGTGGCACCCAGGATGGGCTCGGTGCCCTCTAAGCTTGAGTTTTTAACAAAGCTTACCTTCCACGGCATGCCTCGACGTGCTTGGAACAACGAGTCCTGAATGAGCTTATCAACAACCTTGGAGGTGAGCTCGTAAGTATGTTTGTTCCTGCAGACAGCTGGGCTCTGACGGTTATGGCATGTATGAAGAAGACATCCACCATACCGAAGGTGATTGGTGTTGAGATACCGGTGCAGGAACAGGGGTTGTACTATTCGTCGCCACAAAGACCCTGCCAACCATGCTAGGGATGTACCTGTATCGAGTGTTCATGCATGTCGAAGAAGTGGTCAATCCATCAATCGAAGTCCTGCCGCTGCCGCTGGTGCCAGGGTCCGTTGACGACGACCATTACAGGAGTCAACGTAAGAATTTCCTCGTGTTGCTCCGAACGATGGATGGCATAGGGCCTACTCCATCGCGTGGCGGAGGCCACTGCTTCTTTGGGAGAAGAGGCAGGGCTGGCTGCCTGGATGTGCTCTAATTTGATGTAACAACTGAATCTTGTCAGATACTAGTTAAATCCGAGCTATGGTTGTGAAGCACTGATGTGCTAGTACATTTGATTGTGACCTATTCTAATTTTGTACCTGAACTTTTTTTAGAATGGGTTGTACGTCAACTTAATGTGCTAGCAGAACTTATTGTGTTGTCTGCCTGTCTTCTTTGCACATCATTAAAGGTATTTACCCGTCATTGATAAAGACGATGAGCCGTTATGTACGAGTTCGTTGGTTTCAACATAGCCCTACCCGTAGTGATCCACTGCTTCCATCCTGATTGTGCCGCCTGCGTGAAATTTTTGTATGCAAGTTCAGTGTGCTATGATGTTCTGTATGATTGTGGCAACTATATAAGTTTTACTGAGCATCAGCAATGCATATGGCTGAAAGATGTATTTACGAGCATCGACCGATGGGTCTCTCTCTCTCACTCTCTCTCTCACACACACACACACATGCACACACACGCATACGCACACATGCACAAGTGGGGCCCATCGAATTATTTCTTTGCTCGTGACAACTTTTAATTAGGTTCCACTGTAATCAAACTTTTTTCTTAAGTTATTAATTGAGCTCAGTGACTTCAAAAAGTTGTACAGAAGCCTTATTTGGGCCTTTTCGGTGTCACTGAATGTGGGCTGAGTAGCCATGTTAGGTTGTACTGTACTACACAGGCCTTTTTTTCAACATCAGCAATGCAACTGGGACGACAGTTGTACACAATATCCGGGTTAACTTGTTATTCTCCACCCCGCTGGGCTACAAACTTTCCTAGGAGGTATGCATTAGGCTTAACAAGAAAATGGACTTTAAGAAATAATAAATGGGATCTAATTATAATAACTAGTCAATAAATATAAAAAAAGCATCAAAAGTATAATTATTTTTAAAAATATATTATTTTTGGAATTTGAGAATTTCAATTTCATTACTTGTTGCCCGCGCAATATTTCGTTGGATTTTTACGTAATACAACTTTATTTTGAAATTATATTTAATCTGACTAGAAATTTCGGATAAAAATATTTCGGATTCCATCAAAATCTAGGAATTTTTTTTCAATTCTGTTTTGAGCGGTTGGTTGAAATTATTAGTCATTGTCCAAGCTAGAAAATGGGCTGTACTTTTAACAAACTATAAATGGGCTGTAGTAAATTCCATTAGAATTCATAAATGGGTTGTACATTCTTAAAAATCGCAAATGGGCTATATGTTCTCTGCCACAAACTTGTGGGCTTCTAAGTTGACGCGTCCCCTAAAAAAACTAAGTTGACGTGTATGCAAGACTTTGTCAACTTATAGTCAACACAAGGTTCTAGCAGCAGTGGCCGTTGGATGTCCATCGAACGGATGTCGTGCTTCTTCTTCAATCTTGGATATTCTTGCTTCAGCCGCCCAAAAACGACTCCCCCCTGACATTTGGGGCACACCGGTTCGGAGGCTGACCTCTGGGCCTACTAAGTTGACGCGTACCAAGGGCTTTGTCAACTTAGTCAATATAAATGATTCTAGCTGCAGTGACCGTAGTGCTTCTTCAACCTCTGGTCTTCTTGCTCCAGCCGCCCAAAGGAGCGCCGGTCGTGCCGCGTGCTCCTGCCTCCTGTGGCCGGCTGTGATGCCGCGGAGGCCTCACCGCCCCCTACTACTCCCACCGCTGGCCAGGCCATCCCTCTACTCACCCAAACCCCGTGTTATTGTGCGGCGACGGTAGCCTCACACCGCACCCGAACCAGTGAACCCTCATACTCCTCTCCATGGGGGCTTCCACTGCCGCGTCTTCCCTGGCTCCACGTCATCCCCTTCCTAGGCCTTGCCGTCGCCTACTGCCCTAGTGCTCTCGGCACGGCGTGGTCAACATGGTCAAGGAACGACTTCCATCGGAAGAGTACTGTACATGGAGAGGCTGACAGCTGGGTCCACGACAGCCGCAAGGAAGTGCCTCCTTATTACGCGCAAAATAATTATTCCTCCTCCTGACAGCAGGGACCCACATGACGGGCCACTATATTTCGCGAAAAAAATGTTCCCCCCTGACTGCTGGGACCCACCAGCTACATCCTCGCATGCAAGGAAGTGCATCCATATTACGGGCATAAATAAAAATGATTCGCCCCTGACTGCTGGGACCCGCCAGCTACATCTTCGCATGCAAGGAAGTGCCTGACAGTCGGGACCCACCTAGTCGAAGCGTACGTAGCGTTGTCATTCTGGTCGCAAACGTGTATGTACATACTGGTCAATGTAGAGGCGCGCATGTGTCGTAGTAGAGGCGCGCACGTAGCATGTACACGTACATACAGCGGCCACAGTGCAAGAAAGAAAATACGGCCACGTACGTACATACGGGCGGGGTCTCGAATGCCTACTAGTGCATACATACGGCTAGGGCTCGTGTACATGGCTGGGTCGGAACGGAGAAACTGCGTTGTCGTCGTGTTCATGGGGAGCCAACCGGCTAGGTCAGAACGAAATGTGTCATCGTGTTCATCGGGAGGGCTTGGACGGAACAACCGATGGAAATGAGGCCTGGCGTACCGTAGAACGGAGGAAACAGCCTTGTGTTCGACTGGCCACGGTCGAAACGGGATCCTGTTCATGGGAAGGGGTCTAGCGTACCTCAAAACGGAGGAAACGGACTTCGGTTGGACCTCCTACAGTCGAAACGGGGTCCTGTTGATCGGGAGGGGTGTGGCGTACCGCAAAATGGAGGAAACGACTTGCGTTGGAGCGCTACGGTCGAAACGGGGGTCCTGTTCATCGGGAGAGGTGTGGTGTACCGCAAAACGGGACTCCATGGGATACTGTTCATCTCCACAGTCGACCTCCTCCAGCCTCCACGGGCTACTGCTCATCCATCATCGACCTCCTCCAGCCTCCACCTGGGACTGTTCACCCACGGGCTCCTGTTCATCCAGCCTCCACCGCACGCTCCTCCACCGGCTACTGTTCAACCAGCCCTCTCCACGGGGTCCTGTTCAACCACCCCTCCACGGGCTACTGTTCATTCAGCCCTCCACCGGCTACTGTTCAACCATCCCTCCACCGGCTACTGTTCAACCTTCCCTCCACGGGGTCATGTTCATCCAGCCCTCCACGGGGTCCTGTTCATCCACGCCCAACCGGCTCGACCAATCGGGGTCCTGTTCATCTAGCGGCAACACCACAGGGTCCTATTCATCCAACCCCCACCAGGAACTGTTCATCCAACCCCCCAACAATGCTCACTGTTCATCTAGAGGCAGCATCAATCGTCTTCAGTTAGCAGCAGTAGCGAAGGAATCGCTTGATCACTCGGGTTCAGTAACGCGTAGCCTGTAGTGCAATCGCTCGGGTTCAGTAGGCGAATGCCTCGCTCGGGTTCAGTTAGAGCCCAACGCCTCGCACCCACGCGCGTACGTGTACAAGAGAAACGTGCATCGCTCGGCCCCCTACCACCCACCATAACCGGGAACTCCCTGATATTTTCCTCGCCCTCACTTCTACCATGGTTTTTTCCGTCGTGCACGGCCCAAAGAATGTCATGCAGCTGCGTCTCCGGGCCACCCAGGATGAAAAGCCCATTTTCTATCATGATTTTTTGTCATAGAAGTAGGAGCCCACCACATCTATGATGATACCGGGTTTTGTCACAATTATCATCATAGAAGTGTCATAAGTATGACAGAATTTTTTTTCGTTTGGTCCAAAATGTCATGGATGTGTCTTTTTTTGTAGTGAGTGCCGCCAGGGCTAGGATCGTGACGGAGATCTACATCAACAATCTTGCTACCGTCAACACCAACTCTCTCCCCCTCTATGCAGTGGTGTAACACCTCTTTCCCCCGCTATAATCTCTACTTAAACATGGTGCTCAACTCCAAATATTATTTCCCAATGATCTATGGTTATCCTATGATGTTTGAGTACATCCGTTTTCTCCTATGGGTTAATCGTGATCTTGGTTGGTATGATTGTATATTTTATTTATGGTGTTGTCCTACGGTGCCCTCCGTCTCGCACAAATGTGAGGGCCCCCTGTTGTAGGGTGTTGCAATATGTTCATGGTTTGCTTATTGTCAGTGCTGCGGGGGTGACAACAGCCTAAATGCGGATAAGTGGGTCATGGTGTATGAGAGTAAAGAGGACTTGATACTTAATGCTATGGTTGGGTTTCATGACCTTAATGATCTTTAGTAGTTGTGGATGCTTGCTAGGGGTCCAATCATAAGTGCATATGATCCAAGTAGACAAAATATGTTAGCTCATGCCTCTCCCTCATATAAACTTGCAAGAATAATTAGCGGTACTTGTTATTGATTGCCTAGGGACAAACGTGTTTCTTGTTGACAAAAGCTATTCACTTTTATTACCTTGCAATTTATTCATAGTTTTATTCTCGCAAAGTACTCATAGTTTTATTCTTCCAAAATAGTTGCATACTTGTTTTAGATAAAGCAAACGTCAAGTGTGCTAGAGTTGTATCGGTGGTCGATAGAACTTGAGGGAATATTTGTTCTGCCTTTAGCTCCTCGTTGGGTCCGACACTCTTATTTATCGAAGAAGGCTAAAAACGATGCCCTATACTTGTGGATTATCAAGATCTTTTTCTGGCGCCGTTACCGGGGAGCAATAGCGTGGGGTGAATATTCTCATGTGTGCTTGTTTGCTTTATCACTAAGTAGTTTTTATTTCCTATTCTAAGTTGTTCTCTATCTCTAGTTATGGATATGGAACACGAAACACCAAAAAAAATTAGTTGTACTTGCTACTCATGGAGATGGGGAACCTCCTAAAACCCTCGATGCTTGTTATGTGAAAAATATTATGCACTACTTTGATAATCCTGAGAAAACCCCATTCAACTATATAATGGGAGTAACGTTGGATCAACGTGAATACTTTAGGGATTATCGCTTGACACAAAAGGGAAATTTTTATGGGATCAAATTTATATGTTGCATTGGTATGTTCTGGAAGCAAAGACAAGCGGGGTTGCTGCTCCAATGAGCCCCCCTGCTGAAGTAAGACCCCAAATGACCCAAGACTACCCAACAGTCTGAGAAACAAGCCTCTGCAGCTCTAAAGAAGACCACTACAGCGGGGAAGATCAATGAAGCAAAATCGGCGGCCTCCTTGGGGGAGGACTGCCGGGCACAATGAATCTGCTATGCCGGAACTGTCGAGGGATCGGCAATGCCCCGATAGTTCAAGAGCTTCGTGAGCTCGTGATAAAGTTTGCCCCGAGGTGCTTTGCTTAGTGGAAACCCAGATTAGTGGTGTTAGAGCTGATAACTTAAAAAGTACTCTAGGTTTTGATAATTCTTTTTCTGTTGATTCCGCTGGTAGGAGCGAAGGCTTAGTGATGTACTAGAATAATGAAACAAAGTTGGAGAATTTGGGTTACTCGCAATATCACATAGATATGTAAATTTCAGAGCTTGGCGGTGACCCGTGGAGGCTATCATGTTTCTATGGTGAAGCACAAACACACCTCCGACAGAGGACTTGGGACACAATGAAGAATTTGGTAGCGCTCCATAACCTGCCTTGGTCCTGTATAGGAGATTTCAACGAGGTGTTGCGCCATGATGAGCACGATGGCATAGGCACGAGGAACCAAACACAGATGCAAGGATTCCGGGATGCAGTCGACGTGTGTGGCCTAATTGACTTAGGGTTCCATGGCCGCAAATGGACCTTTGAAAAGAAAGTCGCTGGTGGATCTTTTACTAGAGTCAGGCTAGATAGAGCCTTTGGCTTGACTGAGTGGTGGACACAATTCCCTCTAGCCGCAGTGGAGCATCTCACCGCGGCCACCTCTGATCACTCACCGATTCTGCTGAAGCTTAGTCCACCAGCGGGAAGGATTGCTATGAAGAGATTTAAATACGAGTGCACGTGGGATACCCACCCCGAGTTGATTCCCACCATCCAATATGCATGGGAGGCGAACAGTCCCAATCTGACGGCTGCAGAGGTGAGAGCTAATTTGGTAGTGCTGTCTAACAATCTATGCGAATGGAGCAAGGCCTCCTTTGGCAGTGTTAAAGGGGAGATAAGACGGTTCAAGAAAGAGAAGGAAAAGCTCAGGAATGATCCACTCAGGGCAGGACCGAGTCATGCAGAAATTAAGATTAATGATCGGTTGATTGAACTGTATTTGCGTGAAGAGATCATGTGGCATCAGAGATCTCGTGTGCAATGGCTGTCTGAAGGAGATCGCAACACACATTTTTTCCACCCGAGAGCTTCTATGAGAAGGCAGAAAAATCTAATCAAATCTTTGTAGAAACAAGATGGATAGGTTACAGAAGACCTCACGGAGATGTAGGCTCTAGCTTTGGAGTACTAGAAAAACTTATATTGTTTAGAAGGGGTACATGATATGGAAGAGGTACTCCAGCATGTCCCAGTTAAAGTGATAGCGGCGATGAACGATCAACTTCTTGCCCCGTACACAGAGGCGGAGGTCAGGAACACACTCTTCCAAATGTTTCCCACGAAGGCCCCTGGTCCGGATGGGTTTCCTGCACACTTCTTCCAGTGTCACTAGGATACTTGTGGTGCAGCTGTCACGAGAGCAGTACTCGACATTGTGCGGGGGGAGGAGAGCCCTGAGTGTGTTAAAGACACTTTGCTAGTATTAATACCAAAAGTATCAAACCCTACCGTGTTATCATAGTTTCGTCCTATCAGTTTATGCAGCGTCTTCTACAAGATAGCATTGAAGGTTCTGTCAAACCGCTTGAAGGTTATATTGCCAGATATTATTTCAGAGGAGCAATCAACATTTGTCCCAGGAAGGCTTATTACTGACAATATAATTTCTGCCTATGAGTGCTTAAATTTCATGAAGAGGAATAAATCAAAGGGCAACAATTACTATGCACTCAAACTGGACATGGTGAAAGCTTATGACAGGGTTGAGTGGAATTACCTGGAAGCTATTATGAGGAAGTTGGGTTTTGCGGCACCATGGATCACAGACATCATGAACATGGTGAAAACAGTTTCCTTTTCTATTTTATTTAACAGCAACATTTTGGAGGGTTTTAACCCTTCACGAGGTATTCTACAGGGAGATCCTATCTCTCCATATATTTTCTTGTTGGCAGCGGAGGGCCTTTCGTGCCTGTTAAAGTCTCAGAATGAATCATCCCAGCTCAGTGGCATCAAGGTGGCACCATCGGCTCTGCCGGTGAACCACCTTTTGTTCACGTAGGATAGCCTGCTGTTTTTCAAGGCGAGTGTTGATGGAGTAGAGGAGGTGTCAAACCTATTGGATACATATTACAGGGCCTCGGGCCAGAGAATTAACAGAGATAAATCATCGATATTCTTTAGTAAGGGGTGCCCACAAATTGTTAGAGATGCAGTTAAAGGTTGTCTACAAGTGCCAAATGAATCATTGAGATAGATACCTTGGAATGCCAACTAACGTCGGTCACTCAAATATGGGTACCTTCAAACACTTGAGTGATCGGGTCTGGGATAAAGTAAAAGGCTGGATGGGTAAGTGTTTGTCAGCACGAGGCAAATATGTTCTGATTAAATCAGTAGCACAAGCAATTCCCGTCTATTCAATGTCATGCTTCAAACTACCCAGAGGACTGTGCAACCACATTAATTCTATCATTCGCAAGTTCTGGTGGGGATGCAAGCAGGGAGGAAGAAAACCGGCATGGGTATCTTGGGAGGTGATGACAAGGCCTAAATACCTAGGTGGAATGGGTTTTAGGGACCTGGAACTTTTTAACTTGGCACTCCTAGCACGTCAGGTGTGGAGGGTGCTAAATGATCCTACTTCATTGAGTGCAAGAATACTCAAAGCCTCATATTTTCATAACACCTCTTTTCTTGGTGTTGAGCTGGGGTCACGGTCGTCACAAATTTGGAGAGCTTTGCTTGAAGGAAGAGATATCCTCAAACAAGGAATAATTCGAAGGATCGGCAATGGACAGAGCACGAATATTTGGGAGCACAATTGGATTCCCAAAGAAGCATCCCTACACCCTGTTGTTTCTCGGGTTCAAAACCCGCCGGAGAGGGTCTCAGAACTACTTGAGCCTGTGAGGGCATCATGGAACGTGTCATTGGTCATAACTGTTTTCCAGCTATGGATGCGGAGGCAATATTTAAGATTCCGGTATGCACCAGGAACATTGATGATTTTTGGGCGTGGTATCCGGATAGGAAGGGGCGATTCACGGTGAGCTTAGCATATAAGTTCATGGTACAAACAAACATTATAAGAGAGAATTGGCTTGAAGGGAGAAGTGGATCATCTAGCAGCGAGAAGGAGGAAAAAGATTGGACGAGTTTATGGAACCTGAAAGTCCCATCAAAGTTGTGTGTGTTTCTGTGGCGTTTGGCTCGCCACTCGCTGCCGACAACGGATGTTCTCAACATAAGAAACATGTCCACCATGGATGCATGTCCATTGTGTGGGGTAGCAGATTCATGGCGCCATGCATTGCTAGCTTGCACTCACGCTAGGTGCACCTGGGTGCTGGCTGATCTTGTCTTGGTGTCTAAGATGGCGGAGAACGAGGAGCCTTGAGCTAAGAACTGGCTCTTCCAGCTGAATGAGGATCTTAACCAGAACACGTTTGCGAGGATGGGGGTAACCCTTTGGTCGATTTGGTATGCACGGAGACAAGCCATTCATGAAGGAGTATTCTAATCGCCTGGGCAAACTTCATCTTTCGTCGATCGCTACATTGCTGAACTGGATCATGCTCCCTCAAAAGTGGCGAGGCAAAATACTGGAACGGGGAGCCGACAGAGTGCTCCTCGGCAATGGTTACCTTTGGTGGAGGGGGTAGTTAAAATCAACATCGACAGTGCGTTGGCGCATAACAGAAGAGGAGGTGCAGTAGCGGCTGTGTGTCGTGACCACACTGGAACATATCTTGGATCCTCCACGGTGGTATACAATGGGATCAGAGATCCAACTATTCTGGAAACTTATGCATGCAGGGAAGCATTGGCATTGGCAGATCTTCTTGAGCAGAGGCTAGAGGTGGCATCAGACTGCTTGACAATGGTGAATGATATTAATAAGGGCATGGGAGGAGCTCATGCAGCTATCGTTCATGAAATAACAAGTCATTGTAATAGTTTTGCTTTATGTTCTTTTGTTGATGAGTCTAGGGACCATAATTTTGAGGCTCACTACCTCACCATGTTTACATGTAATCTGAACGTAGGTAGACATGTTTGGCTGGGTAATCCTCATGACCCAGCTCGTGTGCCTATGAACATTCTTGGGTAATAAAGTGGTGAGGTATTTCTCAAAAAAAGGAAAGAAGATTCGTAAGAAGTTGCAACTTCTTCTAGTGCAAATCCCGCAGCACACATACCCCAACTTGTCCAGCTTCTGAGCAGACCGTTGTGCTAACTTCTGAAAGAGTTGAGGGCTATTTACCCACCTTTGCCACTCCCTAGTGAAAATGATTCACTGCCGATAAGAAAAAATCTCCTCCTCCCATCGACAGAAAAAACTCCTTGAGGGAAAAATCCCCTTGTTCCGAGCGACGGGCTAGGTTTCTAGCTGCCGCTGCGAACTCTGCCGGCCATGCACCACTACAGCCAGTGTTGCCGGCCCGCCGCCGCCGCCACCACCGCCGCCAGTGTTGCAGGCTCTCCACCGTCTCCCAGAGCTATGCCCCTTGCGTATCCATCCGCCTCCGAGCAGTACGTCGCCCGCCCAGCAGCCCTTCCTCGCCGGCCGTCCGATACCGTCGACTGGAGCTGCGCAGCCCTCCACAGCGAGGTAGCCTCCGTCCTTACTCCCTCCTTCCTCCTCTTCATTCCTCCTCTGCCATCCCTCCATCCTCCTCTTCCAACAAACTGCTACAGTAGCTTCATGTTACTTCTCTCGCGGATGCACTCTTGACAGATTAGTACATATTATGGAGCCCATGTTAATGTGCATAAACTGAGTACAGATTGCTTGCTACTAGGTGGTGTATTTGGGATAAATTGAGTACAGATTGACTGATGAGTACAAATTGCTTGCTAGTATAGGTTGCTTGTGCTTCTGTTGTGAATGGAGTCCATGTAGTACCTTTCTGATGTGAATTTAGTTCACATTGATTGATTGCTATGTTTTGCTGTGAATAAATTGGAAGATGTTTACATATTGTACAACTGTTATACATGGGGCAGGGTACTAAAATTATTTTTCTTGATTGAAGAATGACTAAAAAACGGTGTGGGATGATGCACGTCTGAAGAAAGTCATAGAAATATTCAGAGAAGAGGTTGAAAATGGGAATAGGCCCTTAGTTTACTTTACTAAGAAGGGCTAGAACAATGTTATCGAGAAATGGGAAGCAAGAATGGGAAAGAAGTGTCCCAAGGATAAATTCAAGAATAAATGGGATGCAATAAAAAATGACAATGTGTTTTTCATGGAGTTGAAAAATGAAGCAACTGGGCTTGGATGGGATGATGCAAAGAGAACCGTTTTTTGCCCTCAAGAATGGTGGGATGAACATGTTGTGGTAAGTGTAGCAACTTTTTTTATTTGGCATGCCTTCCAACGATTGCATTACCTGATTTGTACTTTCATTTCCAGAGATGCCAAGAGAGGACGGGAAAGAAATGCAATCATTTGAAGTTCAAACGAGAGGGTCCAAAGCACCTTGAAGATTTACATGTCATATTTCACAAAGTACATGTCATAGGGGCTAGTGCTTCTTGTGCAGGAGATATATGTTCTGATGAATCAAGTGATGATAATGCGGTTCCTTTGGAGAAACCTGATGATAGTGATGAAATGAAGTTGGCATCTTTGAAGAAACCAAAAGCAAGCAAGAAGCACAAGCAATCTTAAATAAAAAATGACGAGAAGGATGAGAAGAGTCCTTTCTTACGATTGTACAACCAGACATGTGAGAAGATAGAAAGTGGAGTGGAGAAGATAACCTCTAGTGTTGAAGCATCATCGACTCCTCCAACCAACCTTGTCCCTACCATTTCAGAGGTTATGAAGTTGGTGAAAGATTGTGGTGTGAAAGAAAAAACTGCTCTCATGCACACAACCCTCAGTCTTATACTGAAGCCTGACTTTAGGGATATCTTCGGTCTTCTTGAAACAAAAGAAGGGAGGCCTGATTATCTGGAGGGGGAGCATCAGAAGTAGATGTTGAAGCACGTGTTGTGAACCATATGTACTCTTGTGTAGATGGATGCAACAATGGAAGACGTGGCTAGAAAAGGGATAAGAGGGACTAGAAATTCTTGCTGAACTTGCAAAGGAGGCTGCTATCATGGGAAACCTAGGTAACCTATATGTTCAGCGGTACTTGAATAAAACATATAGAGATGCTAATCAAACTGGACTAGAATGGGTCATGGGTGTGGGTCGGCCCAGATACTTCTATAAAATGTTTCAGATGAATCCTGAAGTTTTCATGGCACTTCATGATTTGCTTGTTTCTAGATATGGTTTGACATCGACTATTAATGTTTCATCAATTGAATCATTGGCCATGTTCTTACGGATTGTTGGTGGCCCTCAAGCATTTGCTCAAGCAGAAACCCGTTTCGTACGCTCGCTTTGGACAGTTCACACAAAGTTTAAGGAAGTCTTTCTATGTTTGCGCAAGTTAGCAAAAGATATCATCAAACCGAGAGATCCTACATTTAGCTATGAGCATGAAAAGATTAGAGAAGAACGTTTCTGGCCTTATTTCAAAGGCGTTATTGGTGCCATAGATGGATCTCATGTGCCAGTGATAGTGCCTACATATGACGTGGTTAACCATAGATGTCGACATGGTTTTATGTCTCAGAATGTGCTTGCAATATGTGACTTTCACATGAGGTTTACCTTTGTGGTTGCGGGTTGGCCGGACTCTGCACATGACTCAAGGATCCTGAATCATGCATTAGCACACTTATCTTCATTTCCTGTACCTCCCAAATGTATAACATAACAACACTTGTCATCATTCATTATATTCTTTTGTGAGATGCTCACTTGGTGATTTGGTGTTCATTTTCAGGGAAATACTATCTTGTGGACTCTGGGTATGCAAACCGAATAGGATATCTTGCTCCTTTTAAGGGGAGTACGTACCATCTACCAGAATTCCATCTTCATCGTCACTGTCCACCTCAAGGGAAGTATGAGTTGTTCAACTTTTCACATTCGTCCCTCCGCAATGTCGTTGAGCGTGCTTTTGGGGCGCTCAAGCAGAAATGGCGCATATTGAAAGGGGTCCCAAGTTTCTCACCTTGTATGCAAAAGCATATCATCATTGCTTGCATGGCATTGCACAACTTCATTCGTGATAGCAAGTTGAGTGATAATTTTTTTGATAAATGTGATGCTGATGAAGAGTATGTACCTCCAGTGCTACGACGAGAAGTAGCACCAACACAAGCAGATCCCGCTGAAGAGGAGGAGAACAAAGATACAATTGATACTATTCGTAGTAGGATAGCTGATGCTTGTCTTGCGATAGCAACATATGTTAGCTATCTTGATGGAGGTCATCATCATGCGAACCATATGTATATTCTATGGTGCATGCCTTTTGTAATATAATTATGGGGTCAATATATATTTATATATAATATGTACTATGCAACTTGAAAGTATAATCGTCGAATTTGTATGTGTTAGCTGCGAATCATCTAAACTGTCATAATTTCCTTTGCAAGACGGTCGTTCTATTGCCTACCAATGTACATATCACTATTTTATGGCCAAGTTGCACATAAAAATATTGAATCATTGTCCAGGGTCATTACAGAAAATTTAGTCAAATCTGTAGTTTCACAGCTGCTTCAGCCAAACGACTTCCAACTTTTCCACAGCTGAAAGTTCACGGCAGCTTTTAGAGAATCTGCAGCTCAACCAAACACAACCTTAATTCGTTAATTTAGATGCTTAGGAATTAAGAAAACATGACTAGTAATTTATTATAAAGATATTTTTGGTTGGACTTTTGAAACAAGCTAGTAGAAGGCAGTTTATTCCGCAAGCCCAAAAAAGTAAGGGCGACGCTACGCATCCGCCGGCGGATGCTTTTCAAAGATTCGCCACCTTCACAGCCGTTTGAGCTGGTGCATCCATCGGTCCAACTCTTTCCTCACAATTGCAACAAAGGCAATATTGCAGAACCGTTTGCACATGTCTCTTGTTGCAGAAACTTTTGTAACAGTGTTTTTTTGTAGATATTTTTGGCATTAACGTTTTTGAAACATGTGTGTCGTTACGGATGGACTTCTGCAACATAGATGATGTTGCAGATTTTTTTTCTCATCTTAATGTTTTCGTAATATGGATGTTGTTGCGAGATGACTTCTGCAACCTAGATGATGTTGCAGAAAAATGGTCGAGGCACGCGTTCAGTGATGTAGGTCTTCGACGGTTGATAGAGGCTGCATGTCGTCCGATTAAACTTGTATCTGACGGCTGTGCATGTGGCGCTGATACGTCTCCAACATATATATAATTTTTGATTGTTCCATGCTATTATATTATCTGTTTTGGATGTTTAATATGCATTTATATGCTATTTTATATTATTTTTGGGACTAACCTATTAACTGAGGGCCCAGTGCTAGTTTCTGTTTTTTGCCTGTTTTAGAGTTTCGCAAGAAAAGTAATACCAAATGGAGTCCAAATGAAATGAAACTTTCGTGATGATCTTTCTTGGACCAGAAGCAAACCAGGAGACTTGGAGATGAAGTCGGAGAAGCAACGAGGCAGCCACGAGGGTGGAGGGCGCGCCCTTACCTTGTGGGACCCTCAGAGCTCTCCTGACCTAGTTCCTTCGCCTATATATTCTCTTGTACCCCAAAAACATCAGGGGGAGCCACGAAAACACTTTTCCACCACCGCAACCTTTTGTACCCGTGAGATCCCATCTAGGGGCCTTTTCTGGCATCCTGTCAAAGGGGTATTCGATCACGGAGGTCTTCTACATCAACACCATTACCCTGCCGATGAAGCGTGAGTAGTTTACTTTAGACCTACAGGTCCATAGCTAGTAGCTAGATGACTTCTTCTCTCTCTTTGATTCCCAATGCCATGTTCTCCTCGATGTTCTTGGAGATCTATTTGATGTAATATTCTTTTGCGGTGTATTTGCTGAGATCCGATGAATTGTGGATTTATGATCAGATTATCTATGAATATTATTTAAGTCTTCTCTGAATTCTTATATGCATGATTTGATATCTTTGCAAGTCGTGATGCCTATATTCATGATCATTGCGTTAGACGCAACTATTCATGATCATTGCGTTAGATATCATCATAATTATGCGCTCTTCTATCAATTGCTCATCAGTAATTTGTTCACCCACCGTAATATTTGCTATCGAGAGAATCCACTAGTGAAACCTATGGCCCCCGGGTCTCTTTTCCATTATATTTAATATATTTTCCATCATACTAGTTTCCGATCTACTATTTTGCAATCTTTTACTTTCCAATCTATAAACCAAAAATACCAAAAATATTTACTTTACCATTTATCTATCTCTATTAGATCTCACTTTTGCAAATAACCGTGAAGGGATTGACAACCCCTTACCACGTTGGGTGCAAGTTTGTTGATTGTTTGTGCAGGTATTCAGTGACTTGTGCATAATCTCCTACTGGATTGATACCTTGGTTCTCAAACTGAGGGAAATACTCACTCTACTTTGCTGCATCACCCTTTCCTCTTCAAGGGAAAAACCAACGCAAGCTCAAGAGGTAGCAGACGCAACTATAGTCGTGATCAGTTGGGTGATTCTAATATGTAGCGACCAGACCTCAAATAGTCTGACCTCTCTGCATCAGTGTCATCCCTGGATCAGTAATGCTGACACGCACAGTACTTGAAGGATTTATAACAGCGTAGCAATCACACACTTATAACATCGGATGTCTCAAAAGAGAACTTATTACGATAAATATGGCTTAAGGCCATCTAATAACGATAACAGCGGAAGGCTGGGAAGATAAGCGACTCCATCAACTCCAATGGCATCACTGAGTATAAGATCACGACCTAAGGCACCTTACTCGTCATCTGAAAAGTCTACAACATGAACGTTGCAGCCCGAAACGGGTCAGCACATGGAATATGCTGACAATGTAACACATAGAGAGTAAGGAACAGAATAATGCTATACTACATGCATATATGGCCGGTGGAAAGCTCTATGGTTACAGTTTTGCATAAAGCCAATTTTCCCCTACAACAAAGGAATAAATTTTATTTAACTATCATGGTGGTTGTTAAACATTGAGAAGGTTCACCCAACTCAATCCCAAATTAAGCATCATCAATAAACCCAACAAATTAATTTAAGTAACATGATGAGATTCACATGATAATCCAGGTACTAGATACTCAAAACGTCCATAACCGGGGACACGGCTAACCATGATTAGTTTATACACTCTGTAGAGGTTTGCGCACTTTTCCCCGCAAGACTCGATCTCCTCCGTTGGAATTCTCGCACTACATGGTGTTTGAGAAACAGATGACCGAGACATAGTCTTTCAGAAGCGTTTGCACCTTACGATGGGTAGACAGTTACACCTACTTTCCCCTACATCTGCTAGTCTACCACTGTAAGAGTTCACACGACTTAATCAACTATGCTAGAGCCCATAGTAGCTTGCGGATGCACACGGAAGTTTCTAGCATGAACAATCTCATGATCCCTTTGAGCCTGGGTGGCGGTCCATAGGAGAATCACACGGTACCCCGGGATTTCCAAAAATACAGGCAACACTGGGTTCCCCAGGTGCCTCAATCCACCCAGATGTGTATTAAAGTTGCCACCTTAAGTAAACCATTAATTAACAATCTCACATCTGTCATGGATACACTCACCCAATCCACGTCTACAAGCATAGCATAGCAATATAAGAAAACGTAGAAGTAACTCCCAAAGGTTTGATAATAAACAGGTAATAGGTTCTACCTCATCTACTTCCCAAAACCCACATATTAATCAGATCCTACTCATGCAATTGTTTGAGGATTGATCTAATGCAATAAAACTGGGTAGTAAAGAGGTATGATCAAAGTGTTACCTGCCTTGCTGATGATCCGTGAAACCTAGAGACTTGTAGTAGCAAGCGGCGCACTCCGGGTACTCTATCGCAAACAAACAAGCATACAATAAGCACTCACCTAATGTACATGTAAAACTCAAATAAAATATCTAACCAGAAAGTTCAACTTAAGAACTCCGGTTTGCAAAAAGAATCAAATCAAACGAAGCAACAAAAGTCAAACGGCGAAAGAAACAAGCTCTGTTTACTAATCTGGACCTAAGTCAAATTTTACAGTAGTAAAAACTTGTTTGAGTTGGTTAAACGGAAAGAGGGTTTTGATACGAAACTCTAGGCGCTTGAATCGCCTGATTCCGATAAACGAGCAAAAAGTTATACTAGAACGAAAATCAGATCAGAAATCGTGATCGAAAAATAATCGCGGAAAATCCGAGAAAAAGAAAAATGGACGAACAGGCTAACGAACGAACGTTCACTGTCTGTGGTTAAACGACGAAAACCGTTCGTTAAAACGAACGTACGAACGAACGTCCACAAAATAAATAAACCGGAAAAAACTAATCTGATCTAATAAAAAATAAACCGCGGTTTTCTAGAAAAAAACAAACGATTTTCCGAAGAAAACCGGCGGCGGCGCGGGTGCTACCTCCGGCGGCGGCGGGGCTCCGGCGAGGGGTGGCGGGGCTCCGGTGGGGTCGGCGGCGGTGGGCGGCGGTGGCGGACGGCGGCAACGGCGGTCGGCGGCGGCGCGGGCGGCAGCGGCGGCACGCAGCGGCAGCGGCGAGGTTAGAGTTAGGGTTTGGCGGGGCGAGGCGGGCTGGGGTGGGCCGGCGGGGTCGGGCGGCTTATAAAGCCGGGCGGCGGACGAGTCCGGGTCGCCCACGGCGGCCCGAGTCGGTTCGTTTTTTTTAATAATTCGGACGTGCAGGAAAAGAAAGAAAAGAAATACTAAACAAACTCCAAAAATCTCGAAATAAATTTTCCCCGTCCTCTAAAAATAAGCCGGACAAGATGAACATTTATTTGGGCCTAAAATGCAATTTTGAGAAACGCGCATTTTCCTATTTCAAATAAAATAGCGATAAAACTCCGAAATAAAATCTTATTTGATTTTATTATTAAATCTCCAATATTTCTTTATTTTGGGAAAGTCATTTTATTCCCTCTCTTTTATTTTTATAACAGAAATATTTGAAGATAAAATAATTAAAATCAAATGATCCTATTTTCAAAATTTGATAAAAACTGAAATATGAAAATAAGGAAATTCGCTACTCTCTTTGCAGGTCCTTGAGTTGCGTAGAATTTCTAGGATCAAGCCAAAATGCAATAAAATATGATATGCAATGATGATCTAATGTATAACATTCCAAATTGAAAATTTGGGATGTTACAAACCTACCCCCCTTAAGATGAATCTCGCCCTCGAGATTCGGGTTGGCTAGAAAATAGGTGAGGGTGGTCCTTCAGTAGATCTTCCTCTAGCTCCTAGGTGGCTTCATCCTCGGTATGGTGGCTCCACTGAACTGTGCAAAACTTGATAACCTTGCTGCGCGTGACTCGGTTGGCAAACTCGAGAATCTTAACTGGTTTCTCCTCGTAGGTTAGATCACTATCCAACTGAATCGCTTCCAGTGGCATTGTATCTCTCAACGGTATATTAGCCATCTCTGCGAGGCACTTCTTCAACTGGGAAACGTGAAACACACCGTGAACTCCTGACAATCCTTCGAGCAACTCCAACTTGTAAGCAACTTCTCCCATACGCTCCAAAACTTTGTATGGCCCCACAAAACACGGTGCTAACTTTCCCTTAACTCCAAAATGCTTAACTCCTCGAAGTGGGGACACACGAAGATAAACTCTGTCTCCAACTTCATAAACTGTCTCCTTGCGTTTTGAATCCACATAGCTCTTCTGCCTAGACTGGGCTACCTTGAGCCTATCTTGAATCAACTTCACCTTCTGTTCAGACTCTTTAATCAAATCTGGCCCAAACAACTGACGGTCTCCAACTTCATCCCACAACAACGGTGTCCTGCTCCCCTCCCGTACAAGGCTTTGAAAGGGGCCATCTTCAAACTGGATTGATAACTGTTGTTGTAAGGGAACTCTGCATATGGCAAATTGTCGTCCCAACTCGATCCATAATCTAGTGGACAAGCTCTCAGCATGTCCTCCAGAATCTGACTGACTCTCTCGGTCTGTCCATCTGTCTGCGGATGAAAGGTTGTACTGAACTCTAACCTGTTACCCAAAGTTTCGTGCAACTGATTCCAGAACTCTCAGGTAAATTGGGTTCCTCTATCTGATACAATGGTCCTCGGAACTCCATGCAGACATACAATTCCTGGTCATGTATATCTTTGCCAACTTAGCACTGGTGTAAGTGGTCTTCTGTGGGATGAAATGAGCTACCTTCATCAAACAATCAACTACAACCCATATTGAGTAGCCTGAACGAGTCCTGGGCAATCCTATGATAAAATCCATGCCTAGCTTATCCCACTTCCATTCAGGTATCAGCAATGGTTGTAGCAATCCTGCTGGCTTCTGATGCTCTGCCTTCACTCTCTGACATACATCACAAACTGCTACATACTCCGCAATATCCTTCTTCATTCCGATCCACCAGAAAGTGTCCTTCAAATCCAGATACATCTTGGTATTTCCTGGGTGAATTCGAATACGGTGAATCATGGGCCTCCTGCAAAATCAACTTCCTGATCTCTAGGTCATTAGGCACATAAACGCGGTCCTCAAACCATAAGGTATCGTGCTCATCCTCACGAAATCCTTTAGCCTTTCCTTTGCTCATCTTCTCCTTTATCTCGACAATCTCCTTGTCTGTCTTCTGAGCTTCTCTGATCTTATCCATCAAGGTAGACTGAATCTCCAATTCTGCTCCATAGCCTTTCGGAACTATCTCCAAACATAGCTCGCGAAGATCTTCGGCTAACTCCTTTGGTAACTCTCCGGTCAAGAGTGTGTTGACATGGCTCTTGAGGCTCAACGCATCGGCTACTACGTTAGCCTTTCTGGGGTGATAATGCAATCTCATATCATAATCCTTAATGAGCTCCAACCATCTCCTTTGCCTGAGATTCAACTCCTTCTGGGTGAAGATGTACTTCAAACTCTTGTGATCCGTGTACACCTCACAATGGTTTCCGATGAGAAAATGTCTCCATGTCTTCAATGCATGCACTATGGCTGCTAACTCCAAATCATGTGTAGCATAATTCAACTCATGGGGCTTAAGCTGTCGTGAGGCATACGGAACAACTCTTCACTCCTGCATAAGCACTGCTCCAAGTCCTCGACGAGAAGCGTCGCAATACACCTCATAATCCTTGCGCTAATCCGGCAGAATCAACACTGGTGATGTAACCAAACATTTCTTCAACTCTTGGAAACTGGTCTCACAATCCCCAGTCCAGTTGAACTTGGTGTCCTTTGACAACTCCGTCATGGGTTTTGCAATCTTCGAAAAATTCTCAATGAACCGCCGGTAGTATCCTGCGAGTCCAAGGAAACTCCGGATCTCTCCAACTGTTGTTGGGGCTTCCCAATTTGTCACAGTGACAACTTTGGTGGGGTCTACTACTATTCCTTCTCCGGATATAACATGTCCGAGAAATCCAACTTCCTTCAACCAAAATTCACACTTGCTGAACTTGGCATATAACTGATGTTCTCTAAGCTTCCCAGGTACCAAACGCAAATGCTCCTTATGCCCCTCTTCATTCTTTGAGTAGACCAGAATATCATCAATGAACACCACGACGAACTTATCCAGAAACTCCATAAACACCTTGTTCATCGTGTTCATGAAATAGGCAGGTGCGTTAGTCAGACCAAATGACATAACGGTGTACTCATACAGCCCATACCTGGTGGTAAAAGCCGTTTTAGGTATATCCTGCTCTCAAATCTTCAGCTGGTGGTATCCTGATCGCAGATCGATCTTGGAAAATACCTTAGCTCCTTGCAATTGGTCAACCAAATCATTGATCATCGGCAGTGGGTACTTGTTCTTCATTGTCACGTCGTTAAATCCTCGATAATCAACAACCATCCTCAATGATCCATCCTTCTTCTCCACTGGAAGCACTGGCGATCCCCAAGGTGATGAACTTGGGCGAATATAGCCTTTATCCAGTAACTCCTCAATCTGTTTCTTAATTTCCTCCAAATCCTTTGCTGGCATCCGGTACGGTCTCTTAGATATCGGCCCTATGCCTGGCAAAAGCTCAATCAAAAAATCAATGTCTCTATCCAGTGGCATGCCTGGCAACTCTTCTGGAAATACATCAGGGAAATCCTTCACCACTGGTACTTCCTCCTGTACAACTCCTGATAAGGAATTCACTTGAGTCCTCTTTGGCTCGTGCCTGGATACATACTTGATCCTTCTTCCTTTTGGGGTGGTAAGCAAAATTGACTTGCTGGTGCAATCGATGTTTCCTCCATACGTTGATAGCCAATCCATACCCAGAATCACATCCAAACCTTGCGACTCCAAAATGATTAAATCCAAGGGGAAAACATGCCTACCTATGGTCAATGGCACTTGAAAACATCCTTGACTGGCCATATACTCCGCTCCTGGTGAGCTTACTAACATAGGTGTTCTAAGAACCTCAGTGGGCAGTTTATACTTATCTACAAATCCCTTGATATGTATGAATGCGATGCACCAGTATCAAAAGAACAATTGCAATAAATGACAACCAAAAACTTACCTATTACTGCATCTGGCCGGGCTTCAACCTCCTCCACGTTAACGTGGTTCACCTATCCCCTGTTGAAAGGGTTCAGCTTATTCCCAGAGCTTCCATTGCCATTTCCATTCTTAGCTTCAGGACATTCATTGGAATAATGTCCAGTCTTCTAGCACTTGTAGCAAGTGATGTGGCTCAGGTCCTTCTTGGCTGGGGTTGATGGGTTTGTACGGTTATGGCCGTTGCTTCCATTCCCATTGCCATTCTTGGGGCCAATATTGATGCGGAGCATCCCATGATCATCCCCATGGACGCATCTACATCCCCTACAACACCACTTGGACCTATGACTCGAGTACGTGCAAGAGCTCTTGAAACCGAGGTGACATCACTCCTCTCACAACTCCCTTTTGATTCACATGAGACATGGTTACTACCTCAAACGGAAACGCTATGCATACTCAGGTACCAAGGAGTTAACCATGGAGAAGCTAGGAAGCAAGGAGAACCGGAAGCGGAAGACATGCGTGAAGACAGAGAGGAAAGGTGCTGAGGGAGTCCTGGATTGGGGGGTGTCCGGATAGCCGAACTATCACCGTTGACCGGACTCCTGGACTATGAAGATACAAGATTGAAGACTTCGTCCCGTGTCCGGATGGGACTTTCCTTGGCGTGGAAGGCAAGCTTGGCGATAGGGATATGTTGATCTCCTACCATTGTAACCGACTCTGTGTAACCCTAACCCTTTCCAGTGTCTATATAAACTGGAGGGTTTTAGTCCGTAGGACGAACAACAATCATACCATAGGCTAGCTTCTAGGGTTTAGCCTCTTTGATCTCGTGGTAGATCTACTCTTGTACTACCCATATCATCAATATTAATCAAGCAGGAGTAGGGTTTTACCTCCATCGAGAGGGCCCGAACCTGGGTAAAAACATCGTGTCCCTTGTCTCCTGTTACCATCCGCCTAGACGCACAGTTCGGGACCCCCTACCCGAGATCCGCCGGTTTTGACACCGACATTGGTGCTTTCATTGAGAGTTCCTCTATGTCGTCACTTTTAGGCCCGATGGCTCCTTCGATCATCAACAACGACGCGGTCCAGGGTGAGACTTTTCTCCCTGGAC
The DNA here is from genome assembly GCF_018294505.1 of Triticum aestivum. Classification (NCBI taxonomy): domain Eukaryota; kingdom Viridiplantae; phylum Streptophyta; class Magnoliopsida; order Poales; family Poaceae; genus Triticum; species Triticum aestivum. Next base: position 325,537,829 of record NC_057798.1, read on the forward strand.
AGATCTTCATATTCGGCGGCTTTGCACTGCGGGCCAATTCACTTGGCCATCTAGAGCAGATCGAAAGCTACGCCCCTGGCCATCAGGTCAGATTTGGGAGTTTGAACTACACGACTGACATCCACGGAGACTTGATCTTCGACAGATTCGAGCCACAGCCAAGCGCGCCGCACTGTCTCGATGGGTATGATCTAGCTCTGCTGCCGAACATTGCCCTGTAGGCCGCACCAGCGTCCACTCCGACCCTTAGCTCGGAGCCGACTTCGCCGATCGAGGACGAGTGGCTGGACACCGCCTCGGGGGCTACAATCTCTACGGAGATTGAGCCGAACACCATCCCTGTCCCTTGCAAAGCCCGTGACTCTAAGGTGCCGGACTCCTCTCCGGACTCCGAACCTCCCGCGCCCTTGCCAATCAAATCCGATTGGGCGCCGGTTATGGAGTTCACTGCCGCGAACATCTTTCAGCACTCGCCCTTTGGCGACATCCTGAATTCACTAAAGTCTCTCTCTTTATCAGGAGAGCCCTGGCCGGACTATGGTCAGGAAGGTTGGGATGCGGACGACGAAGAAATTCAACACCCACCCACCACCCACTTCATAGCCACTATCGAAAGTTTAAACTACGTGCTCAATTTCGACTCCGAAGACATCGACGGTATGGACGACGATGTAGGAGATAACCACGAACCAGCACCTACAGGATACTGGACAGCCACCCCATCTCACGATGTATACATGGTGGATACACCTAAAGGAAGTGACGACGAGGAACAACAGGACGCTACGAAGGATAAATCCCTTGAAAAGTAGTCAAGACGGCGATGAAAGCGCCGCACAAAGTCCCGCCTCGACAAAGACGGTGGCCATACAGACCCAACCATAGAGCAGGTCGAACCGGTGAACGACGAACATGCCATTGAACAACCGTCCGAACAGGACAACTTGGATAAGCAATCCGTCCCCAGCGAAGATAACAGTCCGGACGATCTCACACCGGACAAGTTGTTGGAGCAGAAGAACCTCCACAAAAGGCTCGTCGCCACTGCGCGTAGCCTGAAAAAGCAGAAGCGGAAGCTCAAAACAGCGGAAGATGCACTCAGAATCAGATGGAGCAAAGTACTCAACACCACAGACAAATACGGCGATAGTCGCCAAACAAAGAGCTACCTGAATTCTATGAGGAGGCCTTAGAGCCCCCGCAATCAAAGAACAAAGAGGCCGCCCAGTCGGATGGACGACCACATGACAAGCATAGAGCGGCAAACGACGCCGCACACAAGACGACACGCGATCCGCATAAGGATTCGCATCAAAAGGATGGCCCAGTTAGGTCCATCTACGGGCCAAGAAAGCAAGCTCTTCTAAGCAATGCAACATGCCAAATATCCGGACATCACGACACACCCAAATATAGGGGTGCCGCACACCCCCTATGTTTCACCGATGAGGTGCTGGATCACGAATTCCCAGCGGGCTTTAAACCCATAAACATAGAGGCATACGACGGAACAACAGGCCCGGGAGTCTGGATTGAGGATTACATCCTCCACATACACATGGCTAGAGGAGATGATCTCCAAGCCATAAAATACTTACCCCTCAAGCTCAAAGGGCCAGCACGACACTGGCTTAAAAGCCTCCCTGAAAATACCATTGGAAGTTGGGAAGAGCTCGAGGGTGCTTTTTGGGCAAATTTTCAAGGGACTTATGTCCGCCCTCTGGATGCAGACGATTTAAGTCACATAACTCAACAACCCAGAGAATCAGCCCACAGATTCTGGAACAAGTTCCTCACCAAAAAGAACCAAATAGTCGACTGTCCGGACGCTGAAGCCTTAGCAGCTTTCAAACACAATGTTTGAGACGAATGGCTCGCCAGGCACCTTGGCCAGGAAAAGCCAAGAACAATGGCCACACTAACAAGCCTCATGACCCGCTTTTGCACGGGAGAGGATAGTTGGCTGGCAAGATGTAGTACCAGCGACCCAAGTACATCCGAATTCAGAGATGGAAACGGGAAACCACGACGCAGCAAGGACCAGTGCCGGACAAGGGGAAACAGCCCGAAGAGCACGACAGTCAATGCCGGATTCAAAAGCTCTTGGCAGAATCATAAAAAACTGCCCCTCAAGGATAACAGCTACGAGCTATCCAACTTAAACAAAATCTTGGACAAAATATGCCAAATCCATAGTACCCTCGGGAAGCCTGCAAACCATACCCACAGAGATTGTTGGGTCTTCAAACAGTCCGGCAAACTCAATGCCGAACACAAGGGGCTCGACACACCAAGCAAGGACGATGACGAACCCCACAAGCAGAGCACCGGAAAACAAAAGAATTTCCCACAAGAAGTCAAAATAGTAAACTCACTTCAAGTGATAAAAGGGAAAATCAGAGCGGTGCCCATAGAAATACGCGCCGCACGGCCTATCCCAGCGGAGTCCCGACATTGGTTGTCAAAACCAATCACCTTTGATCATCAGGATTACTTCGGAAGTATCCGGAACGCAGGATGGACTGTCCTGATGTTAGATCCTATAATCGACAGACTCCAATTCACAGAAGTCCTAATGGATGGCGGTAGTGATCTAAGCCTGCTATATCAGGACACAATCCGCAAAATAGGGATAGACCCAACCAAAATTCGCCACAGCAACACCTCCTTCAAGGGGGTAATGCCAGACCTACATGCCCATTGTATGGGATCCCTACTGCTCGAAGTTGTGTTCGGCTCATCCGACAACTTCCGCCGTGAAAAGTTAACCTTCCATATCGCCCCATTCAAAAGTAGCTATCAAGCACTATTGGGACGTGAAGCTTTCGCCCGCTTTAATGCAATACCACATTATGCATCTCTTACACTTAAAATGCCCGGTCCACGCGGCATCATCTCTATAAAGGGAAATATCAAGTGTTACTCGAGCACAGAAGAACGTGAGACTGCCTGGACAGTCACACACTAATCCGACTCCACTAAACCAAGCACCTGAACAGGTCATTCGGACCCCGGACACGGCTAGACGAGTCTGGCGTAAGCATATGAAGGCCTACTAGCCGCACACCCCCATAGAAGGGGCTGCATGCATATACAACAAGAGACAATAAAGCTCAATTTTATTCGCTTTTTGAATCGTACTCCGTTTATTTAATATAAAGTACATTTTTCGCACGATCTTTCTTCACCTAAGTTCTTCTCTTTTACAGATGAACATCGTGCTACACCCGTCCAGGATACGGCTCAACGGAGACACAGGCGCAGACGTGCAGTAGGGACCCGTTGCAAGGATTCTTTTCAGATTAAGACCCTGCGTAAACCTTTTTTACTGTCTCTTGTTGATACACATCCCCCGGTTTCTTGATATAATCGAGGAGGAGGCTGGCATTTTGGCATCGACCGTGTCAGAATTTTTTTGCGCGTACCTGGACACCAGGGGCTTAGGGCATTGTTCTGCCCATTTTCATAAAGATCGAATACCTTAGGGAGTGTTCGGCATCTCGAGTTAGGCCTTATATGCATCAGCTCCGAATCATGTCTTTGGTCAAATGTTGGGTTTGCCCGGCTCCTGTGTTTTGCTGCCTTACATTCCGTTCTATTGGCTAACGCGACACCAGGAGAACTACTGCGATTGTGCCCTGGTTCGGCCTGGTGAGCACCTCAGTAGAGAAAGCCGAAAACTGACTGTCATGATATAGCGTGAGACTGGTCAACCACTCGATGACCCACCGGAATGTTTAGAATTCCTCCGCATTAAGGAAGGACCGTTTCCCGGTCAGGCACATACGGGCCCCGAATTCGGGAGAGCGCGGTGCCCCTAGGGGCTATATAGTAGCCCCACCATCGAACTCCTATGGCTAAGTGAAAGTGATAAAGCATTATAGTCCGGTTGCCTAGTTTGCTACGCTATCACCTCCTTTACAGGACCAAGACGTTGGATTAAGTGTGAAAATGCGCCTTTTTTGCAAACACCCCCGCACTATGTGCATGGGGGCTCAAGCCGAAGACTGCCATATTTCAGGTTATATACACATATACATTAACGGCCGCACAAGAGGTACTTTAATACTTGAACGCACAAGTATAAAAAGCCCTTATATTATATTGAAACATTGTTTCACAAATCATACATGTCATGAGAACATAATATCCTTCCAGCACTGCGTCTCTATTAAACGAGCGCCCTGCAGGACTTCCTCAAAATAGTGCTCGACAGGTACTCGGCTTCTGTCCGAATCCTGGGATGCAACGTTGGTGGCCTTCATCTCCGCCCAGTATGTTTTGACACGGGCAAGAGCCATCCGCGCACCCTCTATGCATGCTGACCGCTTTATTGCACCAATATGCGGCACCGCACCAAGGAACTGTTGCACCAAGCCAAAATAACTCTTCGGCTCGGGCCTGTTCGGCCACAAATGAGTCACGACATCCTTCATGGCAAGTCCGGACAACCTATTCAGCTCAGCCCATTCGGCCAAACGATCGGTCAATGGAAGCGGACACTCTGGAGTATGGAACTGCGACCAAAAAAGCTCTTCCATTCTGTGATCCTTTTGGCCTCGGAAGTGTTCGGCCGCGTCTGCGGCACTCGCCCCCAAGTCCAGATAAGCATCCTCCGCACCCCACAGCTGGCCCAACTGAGCATACTTGGGAGCCGTGAATTTCCTCCGTAGCAGAAAAGGCTTTCTAGCCACAATATCTTCGGCCTGACGTAGCTCCTCTTTCGTAGCTCTCATCGCAGAGCGAGCATCCTTGGCCTCAGTAGCGGCCTTTTTCAGGTCGTCTTGTTCCGCTCGACCTTCTTTTTCAAGAAGCTCGCAACGGTCGGTAGTATTCTTCAACTTTACGGCCATCTCGGCCATTTCTTTCTTGCTTCGGCAGTGAGCAGCCTGTTCGGCTCTCAGCTCTTCGGCCGCTTTTAAGGCAGCTGCATCACTTTTTCGGGCTTGCTCCTTGGCTCGGGCGAGTTCCGCCCGAAGGTTCTCCATGGCAGCGGCACCATCTGCGTCAAGCATACATGTTGTAAGGCACAGACATTAAGCTACCTTACCGGGTGTCCGCGGAGAACCTGCATACCTTGTGACTCGTCAAGCCGCTTATTGACAAGCGCGATGTCAGAATCCGCCACGTCAAGTTGCCTCTTTAGTTCGGCAAATTCATCAGTCCGGCTTGCCACCGGACGCTTCGCCACCTACATAGGAAGAGCGCATATTATACCTGCAGTCATTTTTGACAATGCACCGAGTCTCAGGGGCTACTATCTATACAGGGAGCATTCTATATGCAAAACTGTCAGAAGGTACATCATTTTGCGTACCTCAAAACCCGTCAGTAAACTTATGACGGCATCATGCAATCCGCTTTCAGCGGATGAAATCCTTTCAATCACCGTACCCATTAGCGCACGGTGATCTTCCGAGATAGATGCTCGCCAGAGCAGATCTTTCAGCTCCTCCGACCGTACACCAGACGGTGCCGGACTCGTCCGATGGCCTTTCTCGAAGGCCGGACGCGGAGGGCTTTGAGGGGGCATACGACTGCCTTCGGGCCCCGCCGAATTTGGAGAAACCCTCCGCGACGACACCTCAGGGTCATCCGGATCGCATGACGGTACGGCAGGCGGAGGCGTTTCACTCTCCATCATCTCCGGATCAAGATCCCCTGAAGACGAGCTCTGCTGAGAAGGGATGAGATCCGAACTACAAGGAAAAATTTTGATTATCTTCAGAAATAAAACAGGGATGTCTCTCATTTTAAGAAAATGCCCCTCTTTACTTATGGCTCGCTGGAGGGCTGATCTCCTTGGGGAAATAGTGCGGCCGGGGCATCTCCCGGCGCAGGACCCTCTGGCGAGGATTTCTTCCCCCGCTTCGAGGCCTTGGTCTCCGGATCTTCAGAAGCGGTCCTCTTCTCCCCTTGGAGGGAGGGATTCTCGATCCCTCCTTCCTTGATAAACTCCTTCGCGGAGGCAGTAGCTCCCTTGTTCCCCCCTTCGCCTTCTTCAAAAGGCGCAACCTCTAGCATCCTGGTTAACATAGGATTTGACGTGGTCTCAGGGAGGGGGCCGGACACCGGATCAGTTTTTCTTTCGCTATCCACTCCTGTTCAAGGGACGGCTCTTTTAAAGGCAAGTTTATGATAGATATACGGATAGCACGTCCGGGTACAGAACTACTTACTTGAGTATCTGGGCGATTGCAGCTCAGACCTGCGTCCTCGGTCAAGTCCGGACACATTGCTCGTGATCCGAAGAACAGTTGGTACATCTCCACGGGCATTACGCCCATAAAATGTTGGAGAGCTCGTGGTCCCTCCGGATTGAACTCCCACATGCGGAGGGGGCGACGTTTGCAGGGCAGGGTGCGACGAATCAGCATGACCTGCACTACTACGACCAGATATCTCTCTCTCTCTCTCTAGGAGGTCTCGAATACGGCCCTGCAACAAGGGCGCGTCCTTGGACAGCCCCCAGTCGAGCCCTTTATTGACCCATGACGCCAGCCGCGATGGAGGACCCGAGCGAAAGGCAGGTGGGCCACCCATTTGGTGCCCCTGGGAACTGTGATATAAAACCACTCTTGCTGCCACAGACTAAGCTCCTCTTGAAAAGAGCCCTTGGGCCAAGGAGCGTCAACATTCTTGCTTATAACAGCCCCTCTGCACTCTGCCTGCTGCCCCTTGATCATCTTCAGTTCCACTTTGAAGCTTTTGAGCCACAACCCAAAGTGAGGGGTAATGCGGAGGAAGGCTTCACATACGACAATGAACGATGAGACATGGAGGATGGACTCCGGATCCAAGTCATGAAATTCCAGCCCATAATAAAACATGAGCCCCCTCACGAAGGGGTCCATTGGGAAGCCTAACCCCCGAAGGAAGTGAGGCACGAACACCACGCTCTCACCAGGCTTGGGAGTGGGAATAACCTGCCCTTGGGCAGGCAGCCTGTGCAAAATTTCGCCGGTTAGATACCGAGCGTCTCTCAGCTTTAGCACGTCTTCTTCCGTGACGGAGGAAGGCATCCACCGGCCTTGCAGGTCGGAGCCGGACATCCTCGGAGGTCCGAAGCGCCTGAATCTAGAGCTTTGGGTGTTGGAACTTGAGGCGAGGGGCGGATTCGATTGAGATTGAAAGAAAGGAGCGGGCCTTGGTCTCGTTATAAAGAGGTTGAATACCAAGAGCCCTCCCTGTGACCGTTCGGGACTCGCCTTCGATAGAGGGGGCATGCCAACGGGCACGACTGGGTTACCCACACCCATATTAATGAGAATCTCGGAATAAGGGGACACGATCTCTGCTTTGACAAGACGTGCCAAAGAAACCGCCTCGCTAAACACGCTGAGGTGGGACATTAAAAACGATTCCAATAAAGGCTTGGCCGTGGTGTGACGTCATGCCGCAGAATACGTCAGCAGATTGAATTTGTGTAAAGATTATTCTCTCTACGGTGGTATGTGGAACTTATTTTGCAGAGCCAGACACTATCCTTGTGCTCAAATGAAGTATTCGGAGGAGGAGCCTGCCTTGCAATGCCGAAGACAATATGCGCGCCGGACTCGTCGTCATTGAAGCCTGGTTCAGGGGCTACTGAGGGAGTCCTGGATTGGGGGTGTCCGGATAGCCGAACTATCACCGTTGGCCGGACTCCTGGACTATGAAGATACAAGATTGAAGACTTCGTCCCGTGTCCGGATGGGACTTTCCTTGACATGGAAGGCAAGCTTGGCAATACGGATATGTAGATCTCCTACCATTGTAACCGACTCTGTGTAACCCTAACCCTCTCCGGTGTCTATATAAACCGGAGGGTTTTAGTCCGTAGGACGAACAACAATCATACCATAGGCTAGCTTCTAGGGTTTAGCCTCTTTGATCTCGTGGTAGATCTACTCTTGTACTACCCCTATCATCAATATTAATCAAGCAGGAGTAGGGTTTTACCTCCATCGAGAGGGCCCGAACCTGGGTAAAAACATCGTGTCCCTTGTCTCCTGTTACCATCTGCCTAGACGCACAGTTCAGGACCCCCTACCCGAGATCCGCCGGTTTTGACACCGACAGGCGCCAAGTCCCAGACTGGCCGGACGACCCGGACGGTGGCCCGGACGATCCAGACAGAGCCAGGACGATCCGGACCCCGGCCCGGACGATCCGGCTAACTCTCCCTAAAGACACCCGAAGCTCCCACCTGAAGCCGGATCATTCGGACCACGTCCCGGATCATCCGGACCCTGCCCGGACGTCCGGACCCCTAGCCAGACATCCGGACCTGCACAACCACCAGCCGCGTCTCCAGCTCATCTGGGCCTCCACCCGGATCATCTAGACCAGCCCGGATCAACCGGCCAGCGCCTGCACGCGCGTGTTGGGCTGAGCCCATGTACCCCTTCGCCCCCTAGCCTATATATAGGACTCCTCCTCCTCACTTCGAGACTTAGCATTGTGATAGCTCATTTTGAGATAGAGCGCTGCTCATCCGTACCGGATCTACTCCACATGAGGGACCGTGCCTCCTCGGAGAAGATCCATTCAGATTCAACGCATCCATCCGGAGAAGACAATCAAGACCTCCTCATGGAGAAGAACGGCTACTCGTGTATCGTCCGTTGTTGGCTTTGTATCTCGTGTTACTCGTGCTTCGATGATCTAGACCTTGTGTGATCGATCTCTTGTCGTTGAGTGTTTCTCTCGTTCTCCCCGTGATTTCCCTCATGATCTTCCGTGTGTTCTTTGTGTTTCTCCGTAGGATCCACTCCAAACGTGAAAGATCGGCCCCTAGGGTTCTGCCATACATCATCTTGGTATCATGAGCCACGTTGATCACGTTTTTGGAGCCCCTACCCTTCGTTTTCTAGCTTGATTTTGTTGATTTCGTCCTAAATCCGAAAATCCCCACCAAAAATAGCCCCCAATTTTTTTGTGATTTGTTGGTTTTGATGATGATTTGTTGATTTTGATCCGTGGATTCGGTGTGTAACTCGTGGACCCCCACCTTGTCCCCCTCGAAATCCTTCCAAAATCCGCGGAATCATCGAAATTCTTGCCATTTTCGAGTTCATCCCGAGCAGTTCCCGACCGCGTTTGACATGCCCAGATCATCCGGACCCTCACCCGAATCATCCGGACGCGCCTGGATCATCCGGCTCCTGGCCCGGATCATCTGGCTTCCTCTGCCGAAACTGCATTTTCTGCAGTTCTCCACCACCACCACCTACGCCTACGCACTCCCCCACTTAGACCACCACCATCTTCTCCTACCAAAACCCCACAACACAACCTCCGTACCACCATTCGACTTTGGGTTCGAGAATTTGAGTTGTGATTTCCCGTGTCCTATTGTGTTTCGGCTATTTAGGTACGGTGCGACATCAACATCACCACCGCTCATCTTCGTCGACTACTCATCTTCTCTATGGATGGTAACTTCGATGACATCTTTGTCATACCTTGCAATTGCATTGATAACCCTCATATCCCATCTTTTGCGTAGCTTACCCATCGAGACTAGCCATTGAGTATTGACGGCAACGTGACTTGTGCACATTAGTGATCATACCATACCATACCATACATACCATATCATCTCTTTTGTCACAAAGTTTTCACCGCATACACAATTACTATCTTGGTTCGTGAAGTATCGCATGAGAAAAGAGCACAAAAGTGAAAGAGCCAACTAAGCTTTTAAGCAAAAGAGAAAGATAAGCAAAGAGCTTATAAGCAAGAACCATAGCATCATACTACATTAAGATTGTCATACTCAATCATCTTGGATCATATCACCGAAATACCATACATATAGCATACTTGGGATAGAGATCGTTGCATTTTTGCCTAGTAGGTTGTGCACAAGCTCCATATCCGCCTATTGTGCAATCGTGCTAGCGTCTCTCGAGTATTGTGCAACAAGAGCATTTTCGTGGATTCCACATTTTGGCTCATTTTTTGTTTGCACAATCCCATTATTCTATTTGCCTGCGTGTTTCCGTGTTCCACTACTTGCTTGGTCTACTTGTTGCATTTGCGAATTTGCGAATCTTTTTCAACATCTTTGAGTGAAACTAACGATTGCAATCAATTTGTGCCACCAACCTAACCAAGCTCCACCATAAGCTTTTACTTGTGTAGGTGTGAGAACCGACAAGGATTGGTACCAATAGTGCTATTTCATTGTCCGCATTTGAGTGAACTTGATTCATCGTCAACTTCGGTCAAGGTACATTGGTATAAGTTCTTCTCTTCTTACAACTCACATTTTTCTTGGAATGATGGATAGGCCGAGTACTTCTACCAACCCACTCTTCATCGAGCAAGACGACGGCATGTCATCATACATCACCAAGAGCCACCTCTTTGGTGCACAACGAGCGTTGCATCAAGAGAAACAAGCTATGAACGAACGCATCGACAACCTCGCCACCGACTTGCGACTCTCCGAGCAACGTACAAAGGACTACTTCGACAACAAGCTCGATGTGCACAAGCAAGAGAACGATGTAAGGATGGATGAGATCCACACCTTGTTGGTGAACCGGCCTCCTTCAACTTCTTCATACTCAAGACAGAGCCACTCAAGTCGACACTCCGACGACTCCTTCTCTGGCTCAAGTACACCGTCATCGAACACTCTTTGACGAGCCGCGCGTCAAGACCGGCATGCATCTCGCAACCCACTACACGACAAGCATTCACAAGAGCAAGTTGATGAGCAAGTCCCTCGTCCTCACTCGAACCAAGTCGCCTTTGCTCAAGGTCAAGAACGGCAATGTCTTTGTCGCCAAGAGGAAGAACGAGCGCATCTACATCAAGAGGAAGAAGACGTCGAGGCTCAACGTCTTCAACAACAATAACGTGAAGCGCATGCTCTTGAGGCGCAACGTGCCCTTCAAGAATCAAGTCAAGCCATCGCCAACCGCAATTGCGAATGACGCAATCAAGAGGAAGCCCTTCGAGAAGAAATCCAAGAGAGGAACTACCAACCACATGTGCACCGTCAAGTTCCTCAAGCTCCTCCACAAGCTCGTCAAGCTCCACCTCAACCTCAAGTTCAACAAGAGCAAGTTGATCATGGACTTTGTCCACACCAAGAGCAACATGAGGATGATTACCCTCCACGTCAAGGGCGTCATCATCACCATCGCCAACAACACAATGAAGAGCAACGCTATGGAAAGCTAAAATTCACCATGCCCAAGTTCAATGGAAGCAATGACCCCGAAGAGTACCTTTCATGGGCATTGAAGGTCGACAAAATCTTTCGTTTTCACAACTATGAGGAAGAGAAGAAGATCGCTATGGCATCACTTGAGTTCCAAGACTATGTGCTCATATGGTGGGAACAAATCCTTGAGCGCCGACAAGCAAGAGGTGCACCTCGAATCACCACTTGGGCTCAAATGAAGGATGTCATGCGAGCATGTTTTGTGCCTACCTACCACAACCGCGACCTCTTCAAGAAACTCCAACTCCTCAAGCAAGGAACAAAGAGTGTTGAAGAATACTACAAGGAAATGGAGATAGCCATGATTCGAGCCAATGTCACGGAAGATGATGAGCAAACAATGGCATGATTCTTGAATGGACTCAATCATCCCATCAAGAAGATCACCGACTTCCAACCCTACTCCAACCTCATTGAGCTCGCACATCAAGCTACAAAGGCGGAACGTCATATTGGGGAACGTAGCAGAAATTCAAAATTTTCCTACGTGTCACCAAGATCTATCTATGGAGAGACCAGCAACGAGTAGAAAGAGAGTGCATCTACATACCCTTGTAGATCGCTAAGCGGAAGCGTTCAAGTGAACGGGGTTGATGGAGTCGTACTCGTCGTGATTCAGATCACCGATGATCCTAGTGCCGAACGGACGTCACCTCCACGTTCAACACACGTATAGCTCGACGATGTCTCCCACGCCTTGATCCAGCAAGGAGAGAGGGAGAGGTTGAGGAAGACTCCATCCAACAGCAGCACAACGGCGTGGTGGTGGTGGAGGAGCGTGGCAATCCCGCAGGGCTTCGCCAAGCACCACGGGAGAGGAGAAGAACTTGGGAGAGAGGGAGGGGCTGCACCAAAGGCATAAGGTATGTTTGGGAGGCCCTCCTACCCCACTATATATAGGGATCCCAAGGGGGGGGGTGCGCCAGCGCCTAGGAGATCCAATCTCCAAGGGTGCGGCGGCCAGGGGAGGAGTCCTCCCCCCCCCAAGGCACCTAGGAGGTGCCTTCCCCTGCTGGGACTCTTCCTTTAGGGTTTCCCCAGGCGCATGGGCCTCTTGGGGCTGGTGCCCTTGGCCCATGTAGGCCAAGGCGCACCCCCCACAGCCCATGTGGCCCCCCGGGGCAGGTGGCCCCACCCGGTGTGCCCCCGGGACCCTTCCGGTGGTCCCGGTACAATACCGATGACCCCGAAACTTGTCCCGATGGCCGAAACAGGACTTCCTATATATAAATCTTTACCTCCGGACCATTCCGGAACTCCTCGTGACGTCCGGGATCTCATCCGGGACTCCGAACAACATTCGGTAACCACATACAAGCTTCCTTTATAACCCTAGCGTCATCGAACCTTAAGTGTGTAGACCCTACGGGTTCGGGAGACATGCAGACATGACCGAGACGTTCTCCGGTCAATAACCAACAGCGGGATCTGGATACCCATGTTGGCTCCCACATGTTCCACGATGATCTCATCGGATGAACCACGATGTCAAGGACTCAATCGATCCCGTATACAATTCCCTTTGTCTAGCGGTATTTTACTTGCCCGAGATTCGATCGTCGGTATCCAATACCTTGTTCAATCTCGTTACCGGCAAGTCACTTTACTCGTTCCGTATCACATCATCCCGTGATCAACTCCTTGGTCACATTGCGCATTTGATGATGTCCTACCGAGTGGGCCCAGAGATACCTCTCCGTTTACACGGAGTGACAAATCCCAGTCTCGATCCGCATAAAACAATAGATACTTTCGGAGATACCTGTAGTGCACCTTTATAGTCACCCAGTTACGTTGTGACGTTTGATACACCCAAAGCACTCCTACGGTATCCAGGAGTTACACGATCTCATGGTCAAAGGAAGAGATACTTGACATTGGCAAAGCTCTAGCAAACGAACTACACGATCTTTGTGCTATGCTTAGGATTGGGTCTTGTCCATCACATCATTCTCCTAATGATGTGATCCCGTTATTAACGACATCCAATGTCCATAGCCAGGAAACCATGACTATCTGTTGATCACAACGAGCTAGTCAACTAGAGGCTCACTAGGGACATATTGTGGTCTATGTATTCACACGTGTATTACGATTTCCGGATAATACAGTTATAGCATGAATAAAAGACAATTATCATGAACAAGGAAATATAATAATAATACTTTTATTATTGCCTCTAGGGCATATTTCCAACAGTCTCCCACTTGCACTAGAGTCAATAATCTAGTTCACATCGCCATGTGATTAACACTCACAGGTCACATCGCCATGTGACTAATACCCAAGAGTTTACTAGAGTCAGTAGTCTAGTTCACATCACTATGTGATTAACACTCAATGAGTTTTATGTTTGATCATGTTGCTTGTGAGAGAGGTTTTAGTCAATGGGTCTGAACCTTTCAGATCCATGTGTGCTTTACAAATCTCTATGTCATCTCCTAGATGCAGCTACCACGCTCTATTTGGAGCTATTCCAAACAACTGTTCTACTTGGAGCTATCCTAAATTATTGCTCCATTATATGTATCCGGTCTCTCTACTCAGAGCTATCCGGATAGGTGTCAAGCTTGCATCGTCGTAACTTTTACGACGAACTCTTTTACCACCTCCATAATCGAGAAAATTCCTTAGTCCACTAGTTACTAAGGATAACTTTGACCGCTGTCTTGTGAGCCATTCTTGGATCACTCTTGTACCCCTTGACTGACTCATGGCAAGGCACACTTCAGGTGCGGTACACAGCATAGCATACTGAAGAGCCTACGTCTTAAGCATAGGGGACGACCTTCGTCCTTTCTCTCTATTCTGCCATGGTCGAGCTTTAAGTCTTAACTTCGTACCTTACAACTCAGGCAAGAACTCCTTCTTTGACTGGTTCATCTTGAACACCTTCAAGATCATGTCAAGGTATGTGCTCATTTGAAAGTACCATTAAGCGTTTTGATCTATCCTTATAGATCCTGATGCTTAATGCTCAAGTAGCTTAATCCAGGTTTTCTATTGAAAAACACCTTTCAAATAACCCTATATGCTTTCTAGAAATTCTACATCATTTCTGATCATCAATATGTCAACAACATATACTCATCAGAAATTCTATAGTGCTCCCACTCACTTCTTTGGAAATACAAGTTTCTCATAAACTTTGTACAAACCCAAAATCTTTGATCATCATCAAAGCATACATTCCAACTCCGAGATGCTCACTCCAGTCCTTAGAAGGATCGCTGGAGCTAGCATACCTTTTAGCATCCTTAGGATCGACAAAAACTTTCTGATTGTATTACACACAACCTTTCCTCACGAAAACCGGTAAGGAAACTCGTTTTGACATCCATCTGCCAGATTTCATAAATACAGCTAATGCTAACATGAATCCGATGGACTTTAAGCATCGCTACGAGTGAGAAAATCTCATCGTAGTCAACTCCTTGAACTTGTCGGAAAACACTTCGCCACAAGTCGAGCTTCATAGATGGTGACATTACCATCCATGTCCGTCTTCTTCTTAAAAGATCCATTTATCTCAATGGATTGCCGATCATCGGGCAAGTCCATCAAAGTCCATGCTTTGTTCTGATATATGGATACTGTCTCGGATTTCATGGCTTCTAACCATTTGTTGGAATCCGGGCCCACCATCGCTTCTCCATAGCTCGTAGGTTCATTGTTGTCTAGCAACATGTCCTTCAAGACAGGATCACCTTACCACTCCGAAGTAGTACGTGTCCTTGTCGTCCTACGAGGTTTGGTAGTGACTTGATCCGAAGTTTCATGATCAATATCATAAGCTTCCACTTCAATTGGTGTAGGTGCCACAGGAACAACTTCCTGTGCCCTGCCACACACTAGTTGAAGAGACGGTTCAATAACCTCATCAAGTCTCCACCATCCTCCCACTCAACTCTTTCGAGAGAAACCTTTCCTCGAGAAAGGACCCGATTCAAGAAACAATCCATATTGCTTTCGGATCTGAATTAGGAGGCATACCCAACTGTTTTGGGTGTCCTATGAAGATGCATTTTATCCGCTTTGGGTTCGAGCTTAATCCTGAAACTTTTTCACATAAGCGTCGCAGCCCCAAACCTTTAAGAAACGACAACTTAGATTTCTCTAAACCATAATTCATACGGTGTCATCTCAACGGAATTATGTGGTGCCCTATTTAAAGTGAATGTGGTTGTCTCTAATGCCTAACCCATGAACAATAGTGGTAATTCGATAAGAGACATCATGGTACGCACCATATCCAAAAGGGTGCAACCATGATGTTCGGACACACCATCACACTATGGTGTTCCAGGCGGTATTAATTGCGAAACAATTTCCACAATGTCTTAATTGTGTGCCAAAACTCGTAACTCAGATATTCATCTCTACGATCATATCATAGACATTTTATCCTCTTGTCACAATGATCTTCTTCTTCACTCTGAAATTACTTGAACCATTCAATAATTCAGACTTGTGTTTCATCAAGTAAATATTCTCAACATCTACTCGAATCATCTGTGAAGTAAGAACATAACGATATTCACTGCATGCCTCAGCACTCATTGGATTGGACACATCAAAATGTGTTACTTCCAACAAGTTGCTATCTTGTTCCATCTTACTGAAAACGAGGCTTTTCAGTCATCTTGCCCATGTGGTATGATTTGCATATCTCAAGTGATTCAAAAACAAGTGAGTTCAAACGGTCCATTTGCATGGAGTTTCTTCATGCATATATACCAATAGACATGGTTCGCATGTCTCAAACTTTTCAAAAAATGAGTGAGTCCAAAGATCCATCAACATGGAGCTTCTTCATGCGTTTTGTACCATTATGACTTACATGGCAGTGCCACAAGTAAGTGGTACTATCATTACTATCTTATATCTTTTGGCATGAAAATGTGTATCACTACGATCGAGATTCAATAAACCATTTATTTAGGTGCAAGACCATCGAAGGTATTATTCAAATAAATAGAGTAACCATTATTCTCCTTAAATGAATAACCGTATTGCGATAGACATAATCCAATCATGTCTATGCTCAACGCAAACACCGATCTCGGTGGTAGAGGGAGCGTGCGATGCTTGACCACATCAACCTTGGAAACACTTCCAACACATATCGTCAGCTCACTTTTAGCTAGTCTCCGTTTATGCCGTAGCTTTTATTTCGAGTTACTAACACTTAGCAACCGAACCGGTATCTAATACCCTGGTGCTACTAGGAGTACTAGTAAAGTGCACATTAACATAATGTATATCCAATATACTTCTATCGACCTTGCCAGCCTTCTCATCTACCAAGTATCTAGGGTAATTCTGCTCTAGTGACTGTTCCCCTTATTACAGAAGCACTTAGTCTCGGGTTTGGGTTCAACCTTGGGTTTCTTCACTAGAGCAGCAGCTAATTTGCCGTTTCATGAAGTATCCCTTCTTGCCCTTGCCCTTCTTGAAACTAGTGGTTTCACCAACCATCAACAATTGATGCTCCTTCTTGATTTCTACTTTCGCGGTGTCAAACATCGCGAATGCCTCAAGGATCATCATATCTATCCATGATATGTTATAGTTCATCATGAAGCTCTAGTAGCTTGGTGGCAATGTCTTTGGAGAAACATCACTATCTCATCTGGAAGATCAACTCCCACTCGATTCAAGTGATTGTTGTGCTCAGACAATCTGAGCACAAGCTCAACGATTGAGCTATTCTCCCTTAGTTTGCAGGCTAAGAAAATCGTCGGAGGTCTTATACCTCTTGACATGGGCACGAGCCTGAAATCCCAATTTCAGCCCTCGAAACATCTCATATGTTCTGCGACATTTCGAAAACGTCTTTGGTGCCTCTACTTAAACCATTTAACTGAACTATCACGTAGTTATCAAAACGTGTATGTTCGATGTTCGAAACATCCACAAACGACGTTTGGGGTTCAGCACACTGAGCAGTGCATTAAGGACATAAGCTTTCTACTGTCCGCATAATTGCTACTATCAACTTTCAACTATATTTTCTCTAGGAACATATCTAAAACAGTAGAACTAAAGCGCGAGCTACGACATAATTTGCAAAAGGTCTTTTGACTATGTTCAAGATAATTAAGTTCATCTTATGAACTCCCACTTAGATAGACATCCCTCTGGTCATCTAAGTGATCACATGATCCGAGTCAACTAGGCCGTGTCCGATCATCACGTGAGACGGACTAGTCATCATCGGTGAACATCTTCATGTTGATCGTATCTACTATACGACTCATGCTCGACCTTTCGGTCTCCGTGTTCCGAGGCCATGTCTGTACATGCTAGGCTCGTCAAGTTAACCCTAAGTGTTTTCGCTGTGTAAAACTGTCTTACACCCGTTGTATGTGAACGTAAGAATCCATCACACCCGATCATCCCGTGGTGCTTAGAAGCGATGAACTGTAGCAACGGTGCACAGTTAGGGGAGAACACTTCTTGAAATTTTGTAAGGGATCATCTTATTTACTACCGTCGTCCTAAGTAAACAAGATGCATAAACATGATAAACATCACATGCAATCAAATAGTGACATGATATGGCCAATATCATTTTGCTCCTTTTGATCTTCATCTTCGGGGCTCCATGATCATCATCGTCACCGGCACGACACCATGATGTCCATCATCATGATCTCCATCATCGTGTCTTCATGAAGTTGTCACGCCAACGACCACTTCTACTTCTATGACTAACGCGTTTAGCAATAAAGTAAAGTAGTTTACATGGCGTTCTTCAATGACACGCAGGTCATACAATAAATAAAGACAACTCCTATGGCTCCTGCCGGTTGTCATACTCATCGACATGCAAGTCGTGAATCCTATTACAAGAACATGATCAATATCATACATCACATATATCATTCATCACATCCTTTTGGCCATATCACATCACATAGCATACCCTGCAAAAACAAGTTAGACGTCCTCTAATTGTTGTTGCATGTTTTACGTGGCTGCTATGGGTTTCTAGCAAGAACGTTTCTTACCTACGCAAGACCACAACATGATATGCCAATTGCTATTTACCCTTCATAAGGACCCTTTTCATCGAATCCGTTCCGACTAAAGTGGGAGAGACTGGCACCCGCTAGCCACCATATGCACCAAGTATATGTCAATCGGTGGAACCTGTCTCACGTAAGAGTACGTGTAAGGTCGGTCCGGGCCGCTTCATCCCACAATACCGTCGAAACAAGATTGGACTAGTAACGGTAAGCATATTGAACAACATCAACGCCCACAACTACTTTGTGTTCTACTCGTGCAAAGAATCTACGCAATAGACCTAGCTCATGATGCCACTGTTGGGGAACGTAGCAGAAATTCAAAATTTTCCTACGCGTCACCAAGATCTATCTATGGAGAAACCAGCTACGAGTAGAAGGAGAGTGCATCTACATACCCTTGTAGATCGCTAAGCGGAAGCGTTCAAGTGAACGGGGTTGATGGAGTCGTACTCGTCGTGATTCAGATCACCGATGATCCTAGTGCCGAACGGACGGCACCTCCGCGTTCAACACACGTACAGCTCGACGATGTCTCCCACGCCTTGATCCAGCAAGGAGAGAGGGAGAGGTTGAGGAAGACTCCATCCAACAGCAGCACAACAGCGTGGTGGTGGTGGAGGAGCGTGGCAATCCCGCAGGGCTTCGCCAAGCACCACGGGAGAGGAGAAGAACTTGGGAGAGAGGGAGGGGCTGCACCAAAGGCATAAGGTATGTTTGGGAGGCCCTCCTACCCCACTATATATAGGGATCCCAAGGGGGGGGTGCGCCAGCCCCTAGGAGATCCAATCTCCAAGGGTGCGGCGGCCAGGGGAGGAGTCCTCCCCCCCCCCCAAGGCACCTAGGAGGTGCCTTCCCCTGCTGGGACTCTTCCTTTAGGGTTTCCCCAGGCGCATGGGCCTCTTGGGGCTGGTGCCCTTGGCCCATGTAGGCCAAGGCGCACCCCCCACAGCCCATGTGGCCCCCCGGGGCAGGTGGCCCCACCCGGTGGGCCCCCGGGACCCTTCCGGTGGTCCCGGTACAATACCGATGACCCCGAAACTTGTCCCGATGGCCGAAACAGGACTTCCTATATATAAATCTTTACCTCCGGACCATTCCGGAACTCCTCGTGACGTCCGGGATCTCATCCGGGACTCCGAACAACATTCGGTAACCACATACAAGCTTCCTTTATAACCCTAGCGTCATCGAACCTTAAGTGTGTAGACCCTACGGGTTCGGGAGACATGCAGACATGACCGAGACGTTCTCCGGTCAATAACCAACAGCGGGATCTGGATACCCATGTTGGCTCCCACATGTTCCACGATGATCTCATCGGATGAACCACGATGTCAAGGACTCAATCGATCCCGTATACAATTCCCTTTGTCTAGCGGTATTTTACTTGCCCGAGATTCGATCGTCGGTATCCAATACCTTGTTCAATCTCGTTACCGGCAAGTCACTTTACTCGTTCCATAACACATCATCCCGTGATCAACTCCTTGGTCACATTGCGCATTTGATGATGTCCTACCGAGTGGGCCCAGAGATACCTCTCCGTTTACACGGAGTGACAAATCCCAGTCTCGATCCGCATAAAACAATAGATACTTTCGGAGATACCTGTAGTGCACCTTTATAGTCACCCAGTTACGTTGTGACGTTTGATACACCCAAAGCACTCCTACGGTATCCAGGAGTTACACGAACTCATGGTCAAAGGAAGAGATACTTGACATTGGCAAAGCTCTAGCAAACGAACTACACGATCTTTGTGCTATGCTTAGGATTGGGTCTTGTCCATCACATCATTCTCCTAATGATGTGATCCCGTTATCAACGACATCCAATGTCCATAGCCAGGAAACCATGACTATCTGTTGATCACAACGAGCTAGTCAACTAGAGGCTCACTAGGGACATATTGTGGTCTATGTATTCACACGTGTATTACGATTTCCGGATAATACAGTTATAGCATGAATAAAAGACAATTATCATGAACAAGGAAATATAATAATAATACTTTTATTATTGCCTCTAGGGCATATTTCCAACACGTCAAGTGCAAGATGACTTCAAGTACGCCAAGTACTCATCCAAGACCTACGGCTTCTCCAACAACCAAGCTTCAACAACTACTCCAACCTCTACATCAACCGAGCCTTCTCCAAGCAACGACGACAAGTCAAGTTACAAGAAAAATTCGGCAAGTTCAAGTCGTCCTCCTCCTACTACAAGCAACTTCAAGTCGCGTGCTTCATCATCTACTCCGACCGATGAGACCGTCAAGACAAGCTCCTTCAAGTGTTTCACTTGCGGTGGCCGAGGCCACAAGTCCTATGAATGCACAAACAAGCGCACCCTGATCCTCAACGATGATGGCACCTACGACTCCATGAGTGACGAGGATATGGAAGCCCTTGATCAAGTGGCCATGCACCGGCGAGTGAATGAGGATGAAGATGATCAAGTCTTTTGTGATGAGGATTCGAGCCCCGCTCTAATTGTCTCCAAGGTCTTGACTCTTCAACATCAATAAGAAGAAGACCAACGATGCCATATCTTCCACACTAAGGCCGGCATCAATGGAAGGTCCGTCAAGGTCATCATCGACGGAGGTAGTTGCCACAACTTGGCAAGTGAAGAACTATGCTCCAAGCTTCAATTGGTCAAGAGGAAGCACCTGCACCCCTACAAGGTTCAATGGCTAAGTGACTCCGGCACTATACTAGTTGAGCATACGGTCCAAGTCTCCTTCAAAATTGGTGCATATGAGGACACTTTGGAGTGTGATGTGGTCCCAATGACTGTTTGCCACATCCTTCTTGGTCGACCATGGCAATTCGACCGTGGTGTCATCCACAATGGGCGTACCAATCACTATAGCTTCAAGATGAAAGGGAAGGAATATGTGCTACGACCCATGTCTCCTAGTCAAGTGATAGCCGACAAGCAAGCCACACATCATGGAGAGAAGAGTGCAAAAATGACCCACCCAAAAGTGAGTGAGAGCCACAAGCCAAACTTGAGCGCCTCTTCGCCTAGAGAGAAAAACCTCATACTATTTGCCACAAAAAGTGAGATAAGAGAAGTGTGTGAGAACCCATCGAGTATGATTCACTTTGTTCTTGTGTGCAAGGATGGGGAACCAAAAGCTAACACCTCTCACGAGGTACCTCTAGTGTTTCAATCTCTTTTGCAGGAATTTCAAGATGTTTTCCCCGATGAGCTACCTTCGGGTCTACATCCTCTTCGAGGCATTGCGCATCGAATCGACCTCATCCCCGGAGCGCCACTTCCAAACAAAGCTCCATACCGTGTCAATCCCGAAGAAACTAAGGAGATTCAACGGCAAGTACAAAAACTCATCGACAACAGTCATGTACGTGAAAGCTTAAGCCCTTGTGCCGTTCCCGTTATACTTGTGCCTAAGCCAGATGGAAGTTTCCGCTTGTGCTCCGATTGTAGATCTATAAATGCTATTACCATTCGCTATAGGCATCCCATTCCTCGCTTAGATGATATGCTTGATGAACTTAGCGAAGCCAACTTTTTCTCAAAAATTGATCTTAAAAGTGGCTATTATCAAATCCGTATTCAAGAGGGTGATGAATGGAAAACTGCTTTCAAAACCAAATTTGGCTTATATGAGTGGTTAGTTATGCCTATGGGTTTATCGGAGGCTCCCGGCACTTTCGTGCGTCTTATGCATTATGTGGTTCGCCATTATATTGGAGTCTTTGTTGTGGTTTACTTCGATGATATTCTCGTGTTTAACAAAACCATGAAAGAGCATCTTAATCATGTTAGGGCTGTTTTGCAAACCCTTCGCAAGGAACGTCTTTATGCCAACATGAAAAGTGCACATTTGGTGTTGACAAAGTGTTTTTCTTGGGTTTTGTTGTATCTTCCAAGGGTGTCCATGTTGATGAATCTAAAATCACATCAATTAAAACTTGGCCCCAACCCACCAATTTGCAACAAGTGCGTAGTTTCTTGGCCTTGCGGGTTTTTATCATCGCTTTGTGAAAGATTTTAGCACTATTGCCGCTCCTTTGCATGCCTTGAGTAAGAAGAATGCTCCTTTTGTTTGGGGATCTTTGCAATCCACCGGTTTTGATGAGCTCAAGTCTTTACTTACTCATGCTCCGATTCTTGCTTTGCCCAATTTTGACAAAACTTCTGAGATTCATTGTGATGCAAGTGGTACCGGAATTGACGGAGTTCTGATGCAAGAAAAACGCGCCATTGCATATTTTAGTGAAAAACTCTCCGGTGCTCAACTTAACTATCCCATCTATGACAAAGAATTGTATGCTTTAGTGTGTGTGCTACATGTTTGGGAACATTATCTTAGACCTAATGAGTTTGTTATACATACGGATCATGAAACACTTAAGTACTTAAAAGGTCAAACTAAGTTGAACAAGCGTCATGCCAAATGGAGTGAATTTATTAAATCTTTCCCCTATGTGATCAAGTACATTAAGGATAAGGAAAATGTAGTTGCGGATGCACTTTCACGCATATACATGCTTGTCACTAAACTTGAGTTGAATGTTATTGGCTTTGAGCACATAAAAGACATGTATGCTAATGATCCATCTTTTGCTACTCATTATGCTAAATGTTTGACGCATACATCTTGGGAACAATATTACATCAAGGATGGTTATCTTATGAGAGCTAACAAACTATGCATTCCCGAGTCTTCTCTTCGTTTGCTCCTTTTGCAAGAGGCTCATGGAGGCAAACTCATGGGACACTTCGGACGCGACAAGACATTCACCACGCTCTCCAAGAACTACTTTTGGCCCAAGATGTTCCGCGACGTCTCACGCTTCACCACCCGATGCTCGACTTGTCGCAAAGCTAAGTATAAAGCTCAATCACATGGTCTTTACATGCCTCTTCCTATTCCTTATCAACCTTGGGAAGACATTAGCATGGATTTTCTACTTGGTTTGCCTAGAACTCAAAATGGAAAGGATTACGTGTTTGTTGTTGTGGAACGATTTTCTAAGATGGCACATTTCATTCCTTGCAACAAGATAGACGATGCTTCACACATTGCAAATCTCTTTTGTAGGGAAATCTTGCGCCTCCATGGAGTACCGAAGACAATCATCTCCGACCGTGACGTCAAGTTCTTAAGTTACTTTTGGAAGACGCTATGCGCCAAGCTCGAAATCAAGCTCTTGTTCTCATCCGCATACCATCCTCAAACCGATGGCCAAACGGAGGTGACGAATCAGACGCTCTCTACTCTACTTCACGTGTTGATCAAGAAGAACATCAAGGAGTGGGAGGCGTGTCTACCCATCGCCGAGTACGCCTACAATCGTGCAAGACATTCGACTACCGGCAAGTCCCCCTTCAAGGTTGTCTACGGCTTCAACCCGTTATCCCCATTGGACATTCTACCTCTTCCTCTACAAGAGCGCACCAACATGGATGCGAGTGCACCGGCAAGCTACATCAAGAAGATGCATGAGGATACAAGGAACACCATCGAGCGCCAAGTACAACGACTAGCGACGAAGCTCAACCTCAACAAGCAACCCATGATCTTCAACATAGGCGATCTCGTGTGGCTACACCTTCGCAAGGACCGCTTCCCCAACGAACGCAAGTCCAAACTTCTCCCTCGAGTCGATGGACCCTTCAAGGTGCTAGCACGCTACAACAACAACGCTTACAAGATCGACCTACAAAGCGACAAGTACAACGTGAGTGACATCTTCAACGTCAAAGACCTCTCGCCTTACCATGGTGATGACGATTTCGATCTGAGGTCGGATCTTTCCCAAGGGGGGGGGGAGATGATGCGGAGCATCCCACGATCATCCCCATGGACGCATCTACATCCCCTACAACACCACTTGGACATATGACTCGAGCACGTACAAGAGCTCTTGAAACCGAGGTGACATCACTCCTCTCACAACTCCCTTTCGATTCACATGAGACATGGTTACTACCTCAAACGGAAACGCTATGCATACTCAGGTACCAAGGAGTTAACCATGGAGAAGCTAGGAAGCAAGGAGAACCAGAAGCGGAAGACATGCATGAAGATGGAGAGGAAAGGCGCCAAGTCCCAGACTGGCCGGACAATCCGGACGGCAGCACGGATAATCCAGACAGAGCCCGGACGATCCGGACCCCGGCCCGGACGATCCAGCTAACTCACCCCGAAGACACCCAAAGCTCCCACCTGAAGCCGGATCATCCGGACCCTGCCCGGACGTCCGGACCCCCAGCCGGACATCGTGACCTGCACAACCACCAGCCGCGTCTCCAGCTCATCCGGGCCTCCGCCCGGATCATCCGGACTAGCCCGGATCATCCGACCAGCGCATGTGCACGCGTGTTGGGCTGAGCCCATGTACCCCTTCGCCCCCTAGCCTATATATTGGACTCCTCCTCGTCACTTCGAGACTTAGCATTTTGATAGCGCTCATTTTGAGATAGAGCACTGCTCATCCGTACCGGATCTACTCCACGTGAGGGACCGTGCCTCCTTGGAGAAGATCCATTCGGATTCAAGTCCTCCATCCGGAGAAGACAATCAAGACCTCCTCACGGAGAAGAACGGCTACTCGTGTATCGTCTGTTGTTGACTTTGTATCTCGTGTTACTCGTGCTTCGATGCTCTACACCTTCACTACTAGGGAAAAGGCTACTAGCAGCGCGGGTAAAATGGCTACTAGTAGCGCGGGTACATGTGCTACTAGTATCGCGCTACAGCTAAAAGTTAGCAGTAGCGTGGGTCGAACCCGCGCTATTACTAACTTTGTTAGTAGTAGCGTGGGTTCAACCCGCGCTACTGCTATTATGAATCCGCGCTACTACTAATGAAATAGTAGTAGTGTGTCTATAGTGCCAACGCTACTAGTATCCTAAATACTAGTAGCGCGCAATTTTATCCCCACGCCACTACTAACTTATTAGGAATTAAAAAAATAAAATCAACCAAATTCATTCTATCACACAGTTGTCGTATCTTCTCCAGCTCCTCATTGTAGCAGCAACTCATATATAATTCCATTCCATCGCACAGTTACATAAGCAACTACGTTCCTCATTGTAGCAGCAACTCATGTATAATTCCATTCTATCGCACAGTTACATAAGCAACTACCTACGTAAGTTGTTATGGCCCGATCCGAAAATTGGACCACTCGTCAATGTGCGGCGCCTGTCCGGCCTACACCGTCCAGTCCACGAACCTCTCGACGACCGTCATCGTCGCCACCAGAACCCTGCAGCATTACAAACAAAGGTTCAGAAACTTCAGATTCTTCAGAAGAATGGCACGAAGAAACAATGTGGTGCATGTAGATGCCAATGTGCAACATTTTTTTCTAGAGGTTCTTATTTAAGCCGTAATGCACAACTGAAGCTATAAGCTATTTCCTAGTAGTGAAAAGTGCAGAGAATAGTTATATAAGAACGCATATAGATTTGACAAGTGCATAGAAAAACATAAAGCCCAAAAGAAACACAGAATCAGGCAAATCATGCAACCACATAACCAGGTTAACTTCTATTTACTCACAAATCAAATGACATCAAAATCAACATACTGGCATTTGTCCTCGACACAATGGGTGCGAAAAAGCTGACTGAGATCATAAAAAAATAATATAAGAAGGACCAAGACACTCATATTTCAGTCCAAACATATAGAGGACATACAATAAGGCACATACAAAGTAGCAATGAATAGATAAGACATGCTGGATCGGTTTTCCTCAGTTAAATATAGTAACTGTTATGGAAGCAGTCATAGTGTACATTTTACACTAAAGCAATCGTTTCTTTCAGCTTGAAACAGAGACACCAAAAAAGGAGGAAGTATCAGGCACACATTTACCTTGTTAGAAATTAGATACTCGGCATGGAAACGAGTGAGAGCAATCTGAACAATTTCCTTATCAATGCCAAGTTCCTGCCCACCAAACTGGTTGCATGGGAAAGCAAAGATCTCAAAACCTGTAGTGCCATAAAATTGTTAGCATAACATATCGTAACTCAAAATCAAGGACTAATCATATGCAGATAGATCATCCCCTGGTCCTTGTACTTCTCGTAAGTTCCATGTAGCAAAATGCAATTGGTTAGAATCGAACCAAAACCACACGTGTTGCACGATGGCGTCGAAAGCTCACTTAATGGATCACCAAATGTGAAATCCCCATAGACTTGGCTGTAAATGTAATCATTTCTAATTTCCTATTTCTAAAGTGCAAGACATAGGACATCCATTATGAATTCAGAAACTATAACGTCAGTTTTTTTTCTTCTGAAGTGCACATCTTTCACTTATTTGCATGTAGCAGCTGCCATGTATCCATTGTGAATTCAGAAACTATAACATCAGTTTTTTTTTGCCATGACGAAAATATTAAATAAGATACATTACACGGCGAAGTGATGAAGTGCCAATTTCTCTCTCCTTCCCCTTCTGCATTTTTATTCTTTTAGATGATGTGATGTACAAATTATGATCAGCCTATATGTACTTACATCTTTATAAATAAATCGTTCTGTTTATGAGTGCAAGCATATTTGATTATTATTGAACTATTATTGCATCTATGCTTAATTGGGAGCATACAACTGTTTAAGTTCTTGCATACTATTCTTAATTGAGCGATCATATTGTTCTGAACCTTTTATTATGTCCATCACATGCAGGTTTGAAGGTGTTGTGATTTTGGACAGAAGGAAAGAAGGAATAATAGTTTGCTCAATACAAGTCAAGAAGGAGGTCCTACACGCTACCAAAGTCAGAGCTGGACATGTAGTTGGAGGAAAATTTCGAAAGCACTGAGGAAAGTTTTGATATTATGATTTGGTGGAGAACACATGCTGGAAAATATCCTTTATGGTGTTTCTAAGACAGTGACTGAGACATCGTGAAAGAAAACACGTTTCTACATTTTAATTAGGGGGGGGGGGGGGGGCTTTAGTTCTAAAATACTGGAACTGTGACTAAAAGATCATATATACTATTAGAAAAACAGACGAAAATCCCCGCAGAAAAAAACAGACCAAAAAAAAGTAACTTCCTACTTACAGTGGCAAGAAAATCTTATATGAATGTGTTATAATATATAATGCTAACCATGAAGTCTTCTTCCATATAACAAAGGAGTGACGAAAACAAAAAACCTGTAATTCAAGTACGACATGCAGTTAGTTAATTATTTGCATGTCAACAGTTCAAACGTCTAGCTACAGATCTTCAAAGTAAAGATTGTGAACTCTATTAGACATGATTATATCAATTAGACCAAATAGAAAATAATTCAATATGTTGTATATCCGTTAAACGAAGTTCAATCTATCTTCTGATTGTTAGTGTTTTAGTTAGGTGATTAGTCCTTCTAGGGCCGGCGGCGGTGGCGACTGGGCACATGTTACTTTTCTAGTGATCTTGTACCCTTATATCCGGTTGTTGTCTGCCCATTACACATGACTCGAATGAAGCTCGCTCGTGGAGTAGATCAATTCGTGGTTGAAGCACACTCGTACACAGCAGGCTAAAAGCTAGCTAGTTGTCGGTTGTATGCGGCCAAACGTGCATGGCAAGGATGTTTGCATTGGGCGGGTGTTTCTACACACAGATCATCTAACTGATTGTAGCTGAGATTAGTGCAATGAGTCAAAACTATGGTAAAATAGCACTTGCCAAACGCATAGGCTGTTTTGCCAAAACAGAGAAAAACTAGTCTTTTGCCAAACGCAATTGCTTGTTGAATTACTACAATTTTCTTAAAACTGTGTTGCCAAACTAGGCCTTAGTCTTTGCTTTGTATAAAAGGGAGAAGGTAGGTTCATGATAACTAATGTACTAGTGGACAAGTGTTAAATTAGAAAATCCTCTGCACACTGAATGGGCAGATCCATCCTTGAACCCAATCTAACATCTCCCAAAGATTAATCTCAAACTACAGCCAAACTCCAAAGTGCTCAGGCCCAAATTCTACAACACTTCTGAAGTACAGTAATATAAATTGTAGCAAACCGACTGGATGACTTTAGTTTGGACAAAGTGATACAACATTTGCGTGACTGAACCTACTCTGATTTTGGTGCTAATCTGTATTCTATACTCGTCAGTAGACACAGAGTGTACGACCATAGCAAGACAGGGGAGCAGTTTAGTTCTGGATCAGATCTCGAACTAGAGCTGCTCCTACTGTGGACCAGGGGCGGCGGCAGGTGTATTCACCTGTATTCAGCTGAATACCCATGTTTCTGGACAAAAAATATATGTATACATATCAGCCCACTTCAAAACTAAATCCCATCGCCCACAGGCCACACAGTGCAGGCGCATCACACGTTCATGGTCGTTTCCTTCCTTTGCTCGTTCTCAGACACACGCACGCCCATGTCTCTCTCAACCACGCGTACGGGACTAGTGCTGCCGCTGCCATAAAAATGCACCCCACCCGAAAGCTAGAGAGAGAGAGGAACAGAAAAAGGACGACGCCGTGCAGGATCCCTCATAGACCCCAAGCAACTGAAGAATCAACACTAGAGAGACCTTGGTGAGGGGTTGCAGCAGCAACACATCTCCAAATTAATGCGAATTATCAACTCCAATAGGCGTGGTTCTCGCTGCAATTGTCTCCCCGTTGTTAAACAACGGGAGCTTTGTAGCGTATCAGTCTTTGATCATTAATCAATCAGAAGGTACTGATGTATTCTTACTTGATTGTAAAATTATTTCTATATAACTATTGTGGTCAGATGTATCGAAAAATTGCTAGTGTCGTACTGTTTTGTTCATATAT